>NC_091458.1:13570654-13870014 GCF_027789765.1 Dendropsophus ebraccatus
CTACCCCCACACATGTCACTGGATGATGAGGAGGATGAGGATGAGGATGAATGGAGGAAAGAAGGATCCCCCCATTCATTCTCACTGGCTGTTTCGGTGTTGGAGGCAATAATAGCATATGCGTCCGACGCCGAAAACACCCTGGGGGCCATCTTTATACGGGGACTAGTATATGGGGTATGTAAATGTTTATGGTAAAACTTTATTTCATGTAGTGTAGTGTAATGTAGTGTTTTCTAAGTTTTTTTGACAGTAAGAAAATAATATCCCTACGCCAAGAAAGGAGCTGCTGATAAATGCCGCACTTACGTGCGGCACTTATCAGCAGACAGTGGCGGTAGGATATAGGGGGGAAAAACGCTCCTACGCCAAAAAGGAGTTGCTGATCAGTGGCGCACTTACGTGCGATGCTGATCAGTACTCAGCGGCGTTAGGGCGCAAAAAAAGTTAAAAAAAAAAAAATTGGGGGGAAAAAAAAAAAAGAATCTTTTTAACCCAAAGCAACTGATCAGTGAATGATATTCACTGATCAGCCGCTAGGGGGCAGTAGAGAGAAGATTGCCGGAGATTACCGAGGCCCGCCGAAAACGAAGACCCGAGTGTTTCCGAAGATTTCCGACGCTGGACGAATGAACCCGGAAGCGACGCGAAGAAGACGCGTGGACGGCGCGGACCGCAGATCTTCGCTCTGGACGGCCAGATCAGGTGAGTATGCTACACCTGCACCACACACACCTGTTCTGCACCTCTCAGCTACCTAGCTGAGGGGTGCAGAACTCGGCAACACTGTTTTTTACAGTATGATCGCCGTGATGGGCCGGCCGGTACTGGCTGGCCTATCACGGCGATCGTGGGGGTGGCATCGGCGCCATCTTTGTTGGGGACAATAATGGCGATTGGTGCTATCTCGGACAGCACCAATCGCCATTGCTTTCCGGGCCACCGGGTCACCGATGAACCGGAAAGCTGTTTTCAGCTGCTATATGCTGATCTGTATTGATCAGCACATAGCAGCGATTGTCGGCACGGGAGGGGTTAATCACCCCCCGTGCCGACGAGCAGAGATGGCCTGCTATATATTATAGCAGGCCATCTTCCCCGACCGCTGTGTGTGAACACACAGCGATCGGGGAAACATCGGGCGTACCTATATGCCCGTTTGCGTTAAAGCCCACCCTGCGGGGGCGTATAGGTACGCCCGATGTCGTTAAGGGGTTAATAAGACCTGGAGTCATGACGTACCTTGAAGCTGGAAGAAAATGACATTTAGCGGGGTATGGGAGCCCGGTGATGCGGCGACGTGGGCGCAAGGTCCGGTAACCCTACTTTCTTTATGTTTCCCTCCCCCGGCACGGTTGAGGAGGTAGGTCCAGGATTTTGCAGATACAACCAATTAATGCTTGTTTTATTTGGATATGAATGTAAAAATGAAGATAAAACTATGGAAAATTATTCAAACAGAATTTTTTTTAACACAGCTCTGAAATGAAGGGGACACTAACGCTTTTATTATTGATCTTTCAATTTTTTTCAAGCTGAAGAAAATTTTTCAATTTCTATGTGCAGCAGATCAATTTCCTTATCCGTGCGTGGATAACTTCATCTCTTATCCCATAAATTAAGGGGCTGATAAACAGAGGCAAGTACGTAAACAGAAAGAAGTTGATGACGGCCATGTTCAGATACTTCTTAAAAAGATTCTCTGTGAATGTGCTGCTGAACGAACACAGGCATAAGAGGAGCTGAAACCCGTGGAGTAAGACCGTTTTTGCTGCCTTGGAGGCAGATGATGTTCCTGATCCCATCTTTCGAGCAACCATCATAACTTTGATATAAGTGTAACCTATAATGATCACCACCACGCTGAAACTGAGGGAAAAAGTCAGATATCTGATTGTGATTTGAAAGTCGTATATCTGCAGAAGTCTCCATATGCACAAAGTCTGAAGAGAAAAAAATGTCTTCTCAAGAAAGACAAAATAAGAAGCTCGACGACTATAGGAAGGACCCCAATCCCCCACATCACCAAGATGGCCACGTTACACCGTCGTACTGTGCAGATCTCTCCATGTCTCAAGGGGAAGCAGACAGCAATGTAACGTTCCAAGGACATGAGGGCCAAGTTGTAACGCGTAGTTAAAGCTGAACTGGCCGAAACACCGGCTATGAGACAACACCATTTCACCGGCATATAGACAATGTAAAGAGCTGCTAAGAAAAGAATAAAGGCCAGAGTAAGGTGTAAGGAATCGGTGATGATCATGTGGCTGAAGAGCAGATATCGGACGTTCTCACGAATGTGAGAGGTGGTGAAGAACACACATAGTATGACTATAACAGATGGAAGGTACAAGGAAAAGGGTGGGAAGATCATGGACATAAACATATACAGCATATACATTAGAGATTCATAAGATTCATTGGTGTTGTTACTGTAGACAAATGTTGCGTTCATGGTTATCTTTTTTGGTGGCTTCAAAATTCAAAAATATTCCTAAAAAAACCTGCAGGATAAGAAAAGGTTAAAAAATTATAGAATAAGGTGAGAAAGATAACGCTAAAGATGATATGGGGGTGCTAAAGGGAGCAGTATAAGGCTATGTTTCTACTTCGGGAAAATATTGGGGAAGGTGGCCATTTTGTAATTGCTGTCATTTTAAAATAATGGTCGTTATTTGGTCTCACAATCAGCCTAAAAGACCAAAGGGTCCGTCAGAGGGTCAAGAAAAGATGGTGTGTGAACATAGCCTTAAAGAGTTACTCTGGCGATTAAAAACTTTTTATATATTGCCGGCCGCTGATCATTGCCCCTGCTATTTTTAAGACTACCCACTCAGCCGATCACTGATGGAACAGCGCCACAGCTACTTATTGGCTGAGGGGGCTGTCATGGGCAAGAAGAACCCGCCTCAGAAATAGAGGAGGCAGCAGTCGACAAAGACACCCAGAGACACATCAGAAGGACACCAGGGGAGCGTGGTAAGGTGAGATTAAGATGTTTAATATGTTGTACAGAGGGGTAGCAATTAGAGATGAGCGAACCTCGAGCACGCTCAAGTTCATCCGAACCCGATCGTTCGGCATTTGATTAGCGGTGGCTGCTGAAGTTGGATAAAGCCCTAAGGCTATGTGGAAAACATGGATATATCCATGTTTTCCAGACAACCTTAGAGCTTTATCCAAGTTCAGCAGCCACCGCCAATCAAATGCCGAACGTTCAGGTTCGGATGGACTCGAGCGTGCTCGAGAGTTCGCTCATCTCTAATTGCTACCCATCTGTACAACATATTAAACATCTTAATCTATATTAATCTATATTAATACATGTTGCAAAAGCTTCCCGTGTTTTCACCGATATGTACAGAGGACAACATTTATAGGGTTCTGGATCCCAATAGAGATCTCCATCTGAGGGCATCTCAGGTCTGAATTTGTTTTTCTAACTTTTTACCCTGCATCATCTTTCTCTTCACAAGAGGTTTTGATAACTTCCCCAAATGCCCCAAATACCGACGTCCCACATGTTGTGCACAATTATATTCTTTATGGAGTAAAGTCATAAAGTGTTAGTAAATCATAGTGATGCAATCTGGGCCCGGACTTTTTGTATTGCAGAACCTTTCCATGGTTAGATAACCTATTTTGTCACAAATTATTATTATTATTATTATTATTATTGTTGTTTTTTTGTTCTGCAACATTCATGTAATATATTTTATCCTTTTATGAAAAACCATTTTCATAAAATATGATTTGATTTCCTAACTTTATTACCATATGTTGATAAGTATGTAAATATTTTTGTAGCTAATAGATTTTCTTATTCAAGACCATGTATTTCCTTGTTCTTTAGTCATAGTTAAGAAGGTACTTTTACGTAGTGTGAACATAGCCCTAAAGTGTGAATAAAAGCTAAGGAAAAATTGTCTAGCAATTTTTTGGGGATATTGGTTGGAAGGTGCCATAGTATGTGGGCTATTTTTATTTTATTTTTTTAACCAGGGCTACAATTTAGTCCTTTTTTGCCCTTAAATGTATGTTGTAAATTTGTTTATTTCTAAATTTCGGAAAATTGAATATAAATTAAAACACTTATGTATACGTATCTTAACCTGAAAACTACATAAAATACTTCCTGCATAAAACAAAACTTTGCTCAATTTCGTCTAACAAAAATAATAAAAAAATGAACAAGTACGAAATGTAAAATTTTCCACATCTTTTACTTCTTTGTGTATTTAAAGCTACACCGTTTACTTTCTGTAAAAGAGACAAAAGGGATTTGTAGATTTGAAATCTTTTTCACATTTATGTCTCCAGTGATTCAGGAAATTTCCCCGACCAGGCAGAAAACTTTTGTCCAGAGGAAACCTGAACCAACAACTTGTCTATACTTGAAAATCCTCAAAGGATTCCATGAACTGTGATCAGCTCTGGAAATGTAGTCTTTAGAAATAAACGAAGAATCCAAATGCAAAAAAATCACTAAGAATTGTGCTTTAAAGGAGAACTCCGAGCTAGGGTGATTTCTGGCAGAGTACTGGGGAAGATGAAAGAAGTAACGTGCTCTCACCTTCCCTGCTCCAGCAGTATTGCAGGAATCCCGCAGCTCCGGTCCCTGGGTCACAGCTGCTTCTGGGTCTGAGTGGGGACCTGGGACGTGACGTGTTTGGCCTGCTCAGCCAGTCAGCGGCTGGACCGGACGGGCCCTTGAAGTTATTTTACCCTGGTTTAAAGTAAACTAAGACTCAAAATTTAGGTGTATAATAAAATAAATATGGCACTTGCCCTTTTAGTTGCATAAAATCCTGCAGCAACATCTGTTTTGTGCACTTGGCACTTCATCCAGCTAAGTGCATGAAACTGATGTTGCTGCCATTAGCACTAAAGCTCCTTCTCATAGACCTGTGCCTACTACTTATAGGTTTGGATGAAATAAATTACCTGGATTTTATGCAGCTAAAAGGGTGAGTGCCTTTTTTAATTTTTTTTTTTTTATTATTATATTACACCATGATAAAACTCTTTTTTGTGACCAGTCAACCAATTTTAACAGTTTTGTACATAAACCACTGTAGACCTTCTGGGATGTTAGATATTGACCTACTTCTAAGTTACCTATATACCTATACTAAGTTATGATGTATAATGTTCTTCAGTAACAGTAAGGACCATCAGAGTAACCAGGTATGACCAGTAAAGGAAGAGGGGATGAGGGGAGATTTTCACTTGCGGGAAACCACGTGTTTGGAAGTCTCATTGTAACTACAGATACATGGTGATCTATGTACTCAGGCCTCCAATCTACAACATAGATGGGAAAAGACGACAACTCCCCCTTCCTCACATCTTTTGATGTTTAACGTCTACAGGGCCTTGGCAAATGCCACACGGTTTTTTACTTGCCTTCTGTTTAGTGCTGGCTTCTGGGCACTTATTCCATCATGGAGGCCATTTCCAGACAGAATCCTACAAACTGTTCTAGCTGACACAGGGACTTGAGGTGACCAGGCCTGTCGGAGCTCGGCTGCAGTGGAAGAGGGGCTGACTTTTCGAACCAACAAATGTTCCTCCTGAGCTGTTGTCTTGCGGGGTCTGCCAGACCTGGGCTTGTCAAAAACATCTCCAGTCTCTTCAAACCTTTTTTTAATTCTTTGTACTTGACGCTAAGACACATTAAAGATGCCGGCCACCTCTGCAGGGGATCTGTTCTTCAGCCTCTTGATAATCCAGGCTTTGGTCGCAGGGTGGATTTATGGCATGTTGTTATAGGGAAAGGGAAAAATATGAAAAAAAAACCTATACTTACTTAGTTCCGGTCCACGTCTGCTCTCTCGCCATCCACATTTCGTGGAAATGGTGGCATGAAGCCATCAAAACGTTGCGTCTATGGATTGCTGCACCTTGTGTGCCGTGGACTTTCTTCAACTATATGAATACGGACTGAAGCCAGGACCCAGGCCCACTGGTACCTGCACTTATACAAGTTTTGCTGCTCGCTTTCTATCTTAATAGACATATAGATTTGAATTATTAAGTTATTATTGAGTTATTTGAATGAGGCCACATTTTATTTTTTTTTTTTTTAAAGAGTGTGGGAGCAGTTAAAGGGAATTTCCAACAGTTTGAAAAAAAATAAGGTGCTGCTGGGGCAGGGAGACAATAAAAAAAAACTATACTTACCTAGCTCTGGTCCCTCACTGCTCCTGCTCTTCTTCCATTCGCCCGATTTTCTGTCTTCTCCCTTCTCCTGCTTATGAGATGAGCACATAAAACAGGGCTTGCTTTCTCAGCGAATCACTGGCCAAGATGGGACACTGCTGTGACAAGTGGTTGAGTGAGCAGGCCTAGTCTTGGAAGAAGGTAAAAGGCAAAAAATTGGGTGACAAGAAGGCAACAAATGTAAACTGTGGGAGAGCAGCAGTGGACCGGAACTAAGTATAGTTTTTTTTCCCTTCCAGCTGTTTTTTTTCTTCTTTTTTTTACACAAAACGCTGAAATATACCTTTACAAAGTTTTTTTTTTTGTCAATTTGTATGTCAGTCATAATGTGAAATTGCTTATTACACAAACCTGAATGGAAATGGACACTGCCACTGCCACTAAGTGGAGCAGATCAACTTCCTTACACAATTGCGGATGACCTCAACTCTTATCCCGTAAATCAAGGGACTGATATACTGCGGCAAGCAACTTAACAATAAGAAGTTAACAGGGGCCATGTTTAAATAGCGGTTTCTAAACAGAGTCTCTGTGAATGTGCTGCTGTATGAGCACAGGCATAAGAGGAGCTGAAACCCGTGAAGCAAGACTGTTTTAGTCGCCTTAAAGGCAGAGGATTTCCATGATCGGATACTTCTAGCAACTAACATCACTCTGATGAGGAGGGGTGTGAGAAGGGACAAAGAGGTTATTTTTAGGACAATAACTGCATCACCTGCCGAATGTACCCCAGGACAGATCTTGGATTAAAAGCAGTTATCAGATGGTACAAGCATTTTATTTTTTTTTTGGGGGGGGGGGGTTGTTGGTCAGATTATTATTATTATTATTTTAGTCCTTTATGTTTACAGTTTATGGAATATTTTATTATATTTTATGTAATCCATGTTTTTTAACTGTTATATTAGCTTCTTTATTTGCTGTTTTTTTTATTATGTTGTACAGACATTTTTATATTATATTTTATTAATTAATTTAGTTTAATAATGTTTCATGAATTATACTAATGTTTTGCTAAATTTTACATAATTCATTTAATTTAACTCCAGGCCTTTAAGGGTTAACCCCACATACAAGCCTTGACTTAAAGGAGAAGTCCGGCGAAAATTTTTATTAAAGTATTGTATTGCCCCCCTAAAGTTATACGAATCACCAATATACACTTATTACAGGGAATGCTTTTTTCCCTGCACTTAGTACAGCATCAAGGCTTCACTTCCTGGATAACATGGTGGTGTCACTTCCCGGATAACATGGTGATGTCACTTCCCGGATAACATGGTGATGTCACTTCCCGGATAACATGGTGATGTCACTTCCCGGATAACATGGTGATGTCACTTCCTGGATAACATGGTGATGTCACTTCCTGGATAACATGGTGATGTCACTTCCTGGATAACATGGTGATGTCACTTCCTGGATAACATGGTGATGTCACGATCCGACTCCCAGAGCTGTGCAGGCTGTGGCTGCTGGAGAGGATGATGGCAGAGGGACACTGAGGGACACAGGACACTGGAGGGACACTGAGCATCCCTCTGCCATCATCCTCTCCAGCAGCCACAGAAGAAATGAAAATCTACAACCAACAGAATGCAAAGAGAAAAATCCAAATTCCAGCTGATGGCAAGAACGTGCAATTAGTAAATTTGAGAACTTTTCCCCATTTACAGCCTCCAGTGATCTGGAAAATTTCCCTGGAAAGATTGAATAATTTTCTTCAGGGGAAAGCTGAAGCAATAACTTTTCTCTACTCTCTCTTCTCTACTTTAAAGGGGTTATCCAGCGCTACAAAAACATGGCCACTTTCCCCCTACTGTTGTCTCCAGATTGGGTGGGGTTTTGAAACTCAGTTCCATTGAAGTAAATGGAGCTTAATTGCAAACTTCACCTGAATTGGAGACAACAGTAGGGGGAAAAGTGGCCATGTTTTTGTAGCGCTGGATAACCCCTTTAAAATCCTCAACAAATCTGGTGAAATGTGATGACCTGAAAACCCTAAAACTTAGCAGGAAATGTAGTTTAACTTATTTTAGTCTGGGGTATTTTTGTGCCTTTTTTTATGTTTCTAGTATGTTAGCTTATAGGTTTTACTTGACTGTTTGGACAGATTAATTTTTGTACAGTTGTTATACATTTTCTTGTACAGGCTTCTACAAACAAACACAATTAAAAAATATTTTTTTATTTTTATTGTTCTAAGACTTTGTCAATGAGTGGGAGTGGGGAGCAGAACCCATGGGTTTTCTCTACAAAATCCTGGCAGCAGCTACAGCAGTTATCCAGGAACAGCGCCCTCCCTGTCCTAAGGTTGTGTGCGGTATTACAACTCTGCTCCCTTCACTTTAATTAAACTGAGCTGCAATCCCGCCAACTAAAGACAAAAGTAGCACGTATCAGGAAAAATGGTGTCCAGCCCCTCCAGGTTTACAGTCTCCATTGGTGGCTCCTATAAACCTCAATAGAGATGGCTATGTATAAGCACAACCACCTTTCTATATAATTATAAGGGGATTGTGTAGTGTCCCAGCACAGGTGTATACTCCTCCCAGTGTACACACGGTAAATACCTGCTCTGTAGATATTAAAAAGTGAGGATCTTAGCAAACTATTTGATCAAACAGAGTGTACCATGTCGCCACGTTAAGGCGTCCTCGAGACACGGTCCCTACTCTAGTATTTTCACACTAGCAATGGCCTCTCCTGGGCTGAATAAGCCTACAACTGGGCAGATAGGAACCAAATGATCTCTTTTATAGCACCCTTGGGACATGGGTGAAGCCAACAGGAGGTAGCCACACCCCCTACATTCAACAGAAAAAAAGGAAAATTTGGGCAGCACATCTACAACTCTGTTCACACTACACGGTGAGCCCCTGCACCTGTCGGTTGCTGTTGAACCTTCTGGAGTGCAAGCCAACAGGAGGTAGCCACACACCCCACATTCAACAGAAAAAAGGAAAAAATTGGCAGCACATCTATGACTCTGTTCACACTGCAGGTTGCACACTGCTTGTGGCTTAAGTACAGACAAAAAAACTGAAGGTGCAACAGCAACCCACAGGTGCAAGGGCTGTTTTCTGTTGAATGTGGGGTGTGTGGCTACTTCCTGTTGGCCTGCACTCCACCCATGTCCCAAGGTTGCTATAAAAGAGATCATTTGGCTCCTATCTGCCCAGTTGTAGGCTTATTCAGCCCAGGAGAGGCCATTGCTAGTGTGAAAATACTAGAGTAGGGACCATGTCTCGAGGACACATTAACCCTTTGAGGACCAGGCCCAAAATGACCCAGTGGACCGTGCAAATTTTGATCTTAGTGTTTTCGTTTTCCCCTCCTCCCCTTCTAAGAGCTCTAGCACTCTCAGTTTTCTATCTACAGGCCATGTAAGGGCTTATTTGTTACAGGAATAGTTGTACTGTGTAATGGCGTCTTCCATTCTACCATAACATGTATGAGGGAATCCCAAATATATTATTTATGAAGATATAAATAGGTGAAATCGTAAAAAAGAATGCAATATGGTAACGTTTGGGGGGTTCCTGTGTCTACGTAATGCACTATATGGTAACAGCGACATGATACTATTATTCTATAGGTCAGTCCGAACACAACCATATGCAGGTTACACAGATTCTCTAATATTATATATGTATTTTTTTTATGAAATCCTTTTTTTTGGCAATTAAATATTAATAAAATGGGACTATTGTGACGCTTATAACGGTTTTATTTTTTCACCTACAGGGCTGTATGGGGTGTCATTTTCTCCGCCATGCTCTCTAGTTTTTATTAATACCATATTTGTGAAGATCGGAGATTTTTGATCACTTTTTATTGATTATTTTAAATATATAATGTAACATAAAATCGGTAATCTGCGCACTTTTTCCCTCTTTTCGTGTACGCCGCTCACCGATCACAATGACGCTTGTTATATTTTAATAGATCGGACAATTACGCACGCTACGGTATATTATATGTTTATCTATTTATTCATTTTTATATGTTTTATTTATATAATGGGAAAGGGGGGGTGATTTAGACTTTTATTGGGGGAGGGGTTTTGGGGTAGTGTAATAGTGTTTTGAACTTTTTTTTTTTTACACATTTGAAGTCCCTTTGGGGGACTTGTACATACACTAGTTTGATTTCTACACTGATGATTGCTATGCCATAGGCATAGCATTGATCAGTGTTATCAGCGATCTGCTCATTGAGCCTGCCTGTGCAGGCTCAGTGTAGCAGATCGCCGATCGGACCGCACGGAGGCAGGTGAGAGACCTCCGGCAGTCCGTTTTACCGATCGGGACCCCCGCAGTCACATTGCAGGGGTCCCGATCGGTAAGTGACAGGGGACTCCCTCTGTCACTTACACTTAAGTGGTCGCGTGGGCGGCGTTTAAGGGGTTAGTGACACGCGGCAGCGCGATCGCTGCAGTGTGTCATTACCGGTGAGGTCCCGGCTGCTCACTGCAGCCGGCCCCCACCTCCTATGAAGCGCGCTCCGCTCTGGAGCGCGCTTCATAGCGGGAGAAACACCCAGGACGTACAGTTACGTCATGGGTCGTCTGGGGACAGACTTCCATGACGTAACCCTACGTCCAGGGTCGTCTAGGGGTTAAAGTGACGACATGGTACACTCTGTTTGATCAAATAGTTTGCTAAGATCCTCACTTTTTAATATCTACAGAGCAGGTATTTACCGTGTGTACACTAGGAGGAGTATATACGGTAGGCCCTTGCACCTGTCGGTTGCTGTTGCACCTTCTGTTTTTTTGTCTGTACTTAAGCCACAAGCAGCGTGCAACCTGCAGTGTGAACAGAGTCATAGATGTACGGTCAATTTTTTCTTTTTTTCCAGCACAGGTGTGCCACTAAGTTCTGTTGCACCTGGGCAAAGTAACTTGTATCAGGTTCACACAGTTGGATATGGTTTAAGTGTGTTCTGTGTTTTCCCTACTAGGTGTCACTACTGTTTTTCTTTTATGTTTTATTCTGTGCACAGCTGAAGGAAGCATTGGGTTAATTGTTGTATGTCATGTGTTTATTTTCCTCCTGTCACACATGCAGGCTGTTTTCCCTCTATTTCTCTGCCCTATCCTTTCCTCTCTCTCTTTCTCTCTTGCACCACACAACCCCACCAATTACTGGGAGGTTTAGTTCACCCCCAGAAAATGAGATTAGTTCCTGGTTGGTCAGTGGAGAGAGAGCAACACGCAAGACATGGTTCCTGCTGCAGTAAAGTCACGGCCTGGCTCCGGCCAGGATCCTTGTTAGTAACTACAAGACTTACGTTTTTCTTTAAGCAAACTACCTGAAGTGTGCAGTGCTATTCATCTCAGGAGGAAAGGACATCCTCTGTGGATCACCTTGTCCACGCCAGGGTTACCTTCTACACAGGGCAGTGACCTGTTTCTAGTTAGGCACTGACCCCAGTGGAACAAAGTTTCAGTTAGCCTACGTATTCCACTGAGTAATGCACGGCTATCTTGGAAAGGTTTGGAAAAGTTTGGAAAGTCTGCTTTAACCAGCACAAGGACCTGGGACCTCTTACTACCTAGCCAGGATTGGTACCCTGACACTGTAGGGCATTAGGCACCAGTGCCGTGAGCAGCAATCAGGCAGCAATTCAAAAACCAGGACCGCGGCAACGGCATCCCTACACAGGCGCCGGTCTGTTCAAATAAAAATCTTAAAGTGATGTACATGATGATTTGCTTTAACTATATGTCTTGAAATACTGCTTATGTACGGGAGGAGGAGGCTTTCACAAATCCTGACCAGACCAAAAGCCAAATTCTATATTGTTCATGCCGGCATCAGCTTACCACAGAGCCCTATTACCTGGAGCCATTGTCTGACGAATAAGGCTGATATCACTCCATGTAATATAGACAACGATCAGCCAAGGAGCCAGTCATTGGTTGATTGTTGTCGTTTGGGATGTTATAAAGTCATCGGCTGATATCAGTGTATATGATAATAAAGTATATACTTACCTCCCCAGGCTCCTCCGGTGCCCTCCGGCCTGTTCCCCACTCACCGCAGCTGCTGCTGGCACACTTCTATGCCACATAATACGTAAGGCTTAAGCTGTATCTCATTTTCTCAGAGACAACCATTATTTGAAAAATTTTAAATTGTTATACATCATTGTTCAAATAAATAATGGTGGCGTCATCCACCAACACAGAGAAGTTCAATGTCGTCACACGTTTCCGGAACATTTCATCCCTAACGCCATAAATAAAAGGACCGATAAACCTGGTAAAGCACATGAACAAGACAAAGCTGAAAAGAAGAAATATTGTGTCAAATAGACATCAGTAAATGAAGATGTAACTTATGCCGTGCATGGTCTGAGCTGGAGTGCGTCTCTACCTTGAATGCAGAACACCAATCTTTTGAGCCACCACCATAACTGTCACGTAGGTGTAGACAATAACCAACGCCACCAAGCTGAAGGTGCTAATCTGCAACCATGACCATAAGTCAACTTGGAATTTGTTCATTTCAAACAATGGAGACCACTAACATATCAAGCTGGTAGGGAAGAAACTCCTCGGCATTGAGTAACATTGGATGATAAAGTCAAGGAACTGCGGCATAAGACCCAGAAACCACATGACTCTTATGGCCAGATGGGACTTATGCAAAATGTCAGTTTGGAAGGCAAATGGCAGAGAAAAAAGTATAGAAGTGACGGCCGAGTAGTAGGGTGTAACCTTCCATGCACTTGAAGAGAATGTGATGAGGTTGTGACATATGGGCACAGGGATGTGTACAACAACCTTATGGAGAGGATGCCGCCCTGTTCTATGGCATTGGGCAGCCTACTCTTACCGGGTATTGTATATAAGAATATACAGTATATGGTGGGAATGGGACTCTGCTCTGTATAGTGAACTGCAGGAACTGCAGAGGTTAGAACATTAGTGCAGCAGGGATTAGAAGCCGAATCCTGTACTGTATACACCGTTACCTTAGCACATTTACTAACTAATGTATCTCAGTCCACATTTCCTAAAGCTTGAGATTGTCCAGGCAAGCAGTGTTTCTTTCTGTGTTGCTGGGGCTGCAGAAAAATTTGCAAACATGTATATGTACAGTACCTGGCCCCAGGGCCGGCTCCAGGTTTTTGAGGGCCCCAGCGGGCTCCTCATCATTCCACTATGCATCCATCATCCACACACTATGCACAATGACTTAAGACACAACTAACATACACAAACACACATTACTGACACAGACACTAACTGACTACCACAGACACTGACTAACACTGAAACACAACACTTACAGCTCAGTCTTTTCTCTCTTTCTATCTGTTAGGCTGCTCTCTAAACTGTAAGGTTGAGGACCTTTGGGTCATGTGATCAGGTCCTTCACCCTCTCCCCGCTCTGTGCAGGTCCTGCTCCGTCTCCTGTGTCTTTGGATGTTCAGCGCTCACCCTGCACTACAGTGATCAGGCTGAACATTGGATCACAGGGCCTCCCTCCCTCTCTGGGCCCCTTGAGGCGCTGTGGGCCCCGGTACTTGCCCAGGTAAGCCCTGTGCTGATGTCGGCCCTGCCCGCCCTGGTCAACAACTGCTGGTTGTTGTGATTACAGTCTTTTTCTTTAATATGTTCCCTGATGTGCCATGTGGACAGGAAATGCCCACTCATGATAGACAGCACAGAGATTCTCTATACTGATTGGGTATTTTCTGTGAGCAGAAGTATTAAACAAAAAGGTATAGTCAGGAAACCAGCAACTGCGGGCTGGGTAAGTATGAATCTATATTTTATGCAGCCCTAGCAACAGAACTGCCCTCCAGCAGACAACCTTTTAAAGTAAGATATAGCTTGCACCATAAGTTTCTCCAATTCTACATAATATAAATAGCCTGAACTGCGTCTACTTGGTAACAAATTTAAGATCTTGTCCCCAAAATGTTGCCATGGTCATTAGTCTAATAATTCATGGTGGCATCATCCACCTACACAGAGAAGTTCATCTTCATCATATGTTTTCGGAACACTTCATCCCTAACACCATAAATTAAAGGACTGATAAACCTGGGGAGGCACATGAACAAGACAAAGTTGAATATGGGTAAATAGTAAAAATATTGTCTTAAATAGGCTTCGGTAAATGAAGACGATAAAGATGTCATGCATAGTCCGAGCTGGAGTGCGTGAAGAAGGACGGTTTTCTCTGCCTTGAATGCAGAAGACCTCCCAGAACCGATCTTTCGGGCCACCATCATACATTTGACATAGGTGTAGAGGATAGCCAACGCCACCAAGCTGAAGGTGAGGATGTAGGTCAATGATCGCAAGATAACTTGGAATTGGCTCATTGCAAATACTGGCCATTCACATATCAAGCTGGTGGAGAAAAAGTTCCTCGGCATTGAGTAACACATGAGGATAAAGTCAAGGAACTGCGGGATAACAGCCAGAAGCCACATGACTCCGATGGCCAGAAGGGACCTCTGCAACGTGCAGACTTCCGCATGTCTTAATGGATGGCAGATGGCAAAGTAACGTTCAAAGGACATGATGGCCAAATTGTAGGGTGTTACTCGAAATGCACCCACAGAGAAAGTCATGAGAAAGTAACATACGGGGACAGGGATGTATACGAGATATATAACCACAAGGAAGAGGAATATTACCACAGTCATCAATAAGGTGTCATTTATGAGCATATGGGCAAAGAGGACATAGCGGGCATTCTCCCGAACATGAGGACTGGTGAAGAAGACGTACAAGATGATGGCGACAAAGTAGAGGAAAATACAGAAGGACACCAGCATAAAGACCAGCAGGGTGCTCCTCACGATCTCAGCGGTCCACTTGTTGAAGACCTCAGTGGAGTTAAGCATTATGAGAAAGGTGCAGGAGATCCTTTTGGTTGAGGTTCTCATACTGGAAGAGAAGCACAGATCAGACCTAAACAACAAGCAAGAGTTAGGCTATGGCTCCCCGACCACATCTAGAGGTAGCTCACAGGTTCTGGTAAAATCCATGCATTACTTTACCCTATACATTAGCTCCCTGTTCCCCAATAAGGGAAAACCCTCTGCAATGTCCAAACCTGCTAAGTCAGAGTCTTGTGACTATTACTCAACTTTTTATCTTTATAGGGAAACATTAAAGGGGTTATCCAGTGCTACAAAAACATGGCCACTTTCTTCCAGAGACAGCATCACTCTTGTCTCCAAGTTTGGGTGCAGGTTTTTTAACTCAGCTCCATTGAAGTGAATGGAGCTTAACTGCAAACCACACCTGACCTAGAGACAAGAGTGGTGCTGTCTCTGGAAGAAAGTGGCCATGTTTTTATAGCGCTGCACATGTTGAGCCAAGACAACAACTTGCAGGCAAGAAAAGATATTGGTGTAACCCAATGGTCCTAGTAGAAAATTCTAGTTTTGCTGTCTAAGGCTACGTTTACACGTAGCAAAAGTGGCGGAATAGGATAGCGTGAGTTGTAACTATGGTCCTTCTTATAACTAACAACTTTCATCTTAGAAAAAAATCAGTGTTTCACCCTGTCAGTCCAGCGCGGGGAGAGAAGGTGCACGAGCCTCCCATAGACTGTCATTATGACAGGGAGGATTTCGGATTTTTGGAAGTCCGCTCCGAATTTTTTTTTCCTGCTTTCTAAAATGGCAGTGGAACAAAGGTACGGAAAGTCTACTTATTCCACTGCACAGCGCAGGACAGCTGTTAAGGCCCGGAAGTCGGCTTAGCCCAGATAACAAGGCCTGGGGCTCGTGTTACCCACCTAGGTAGCTCCCAACTAGCTGGCATAAGGCGGTCAGACTAGAAGTATGAGTATCTCCCCTTCTACACACCTCTACTGTTCCAGCAGAGTACACTTCTACCTTGGACAAGGCCCCTCTGGCAATTCCTCTCCTCTACTATCCTACTGCCAAGCATCTTCTTAATAAAAGCACCTTGTCTCTACCTCAACTACGATCACATGAGTCACTTGCAAGATTGTATAATCGTTGTATTGCACTAGACTGTATTACTACTACAAGTGCTATCCTTGTATTGCACCACGTTTCTCCTTAGTAAATTATTCTACTTTGCACTGGGCTCTGGCTTATCTCTTCTTTAAAAAGTTCGCTCATCTCTAATTATACCCCAGAGCTGCACTCACTATTCTGCTGGTGGGGTCACTGTGTACATTACATTACTGGTCCTGAGTTACATCCTGTATTATACACCAGAGCTGCACTCACTATTCTGCTGGTGGGGTCACTGTGTACATACATTACATTACTGATCCTGTACTGATCCTGAGTTACCTCCTGTATTATACCCCAGAGCCGCACTCACTATTCTGCTGGTGGGGTCACTGTGTACATACATTACATTACTGATCCTGAGTTACATCCTGGATTATACTCCAGAGCTGCACTCACTATTCTGCTGGTGGGGTCACTGTGTACTGGTCAATGTTAGTTTTCCCTGTATGATAAATTATTTAGAGGAAAATGGGGAGAGATTAATCAGTGTTTGTGCAGAGAAGCAGTAGAGCATTTCTTACAGCAACCAATCAGATTTAAGCTTATATTTTTAAAAGGCCTCTGAAAGCTGGAATCTGATTGGATGCTTCTCCGCACCAGGATCTATGAATGTTCCCTAGTGTTTGTAAATAAGAAACACAAATACCTAGAGCAAGTTCTGTGAACAAGCAGGGGTTGCTGGGAGATTTCAGCTCACAACCACAGCCATATTATTAGCGAGTCCTCGGCTTCCTCTACAGCTGTAAAACTAGAGGTATGTACAAACGTAACATTTCCAGAACATTCCTGATATGTCCCTATGGCTTTCTCCAGGATGACTTGTTACTGAGGACCCCTCCCCAGCCCATGATCAGTCTCTGCTACTTACTGTATGAGGATTACACAAGTCTTCCCACTTCCAGCAATAGGTTACATAGCGTACATACAGAGAGCAGTATACAGGAGTGAGGGGGGGAGCGCTATATACCTGCTCCCCGCTCCCCAATGGATTCCACAGGATGAACAATGTCATAGATCGGATTTGACATCGAAATTTCTTCCGTTTCATTTGCAGCGGTAATATCTCACAAGAGGATCCAGCCGCACAACATAGATGTGTCCTTATGGGATAAGTGAGGAGAAGAGCAAGATATACATAAAAGAATATAATATTTATAGAGAAAATATACATGAATAGATAGATAGATAGATAGATAGATAGATAGATGGATGGATAGATAGATAGATAGATAGATAGATAGATAGATAGATAGATAGATAGATAGATAGATAGGAGATAGATAGATGGATAGGAGATAGATAGATAGGAGATAGATAGATAGGAGATAGATAGGAGATAGATAGATAATAGATAGATACATAGATAGGAGATAGATAGATAGGAGATAGGAGATAGATAGATAATAGATAGATACATAGATAGGAGATAGATAGATAGATAGATAGGTAGATAGATAGATAGGAGATAGATAGATAGGAGATAGATAGATAGATAGATAGATAGGAGATAGATAGATAGATAGATAGATAGGAGATAGATAGATAGATAGATAGATACATAGATAGGAGATAGATAGATAGATAGGAGATAGGAGATAGATAGATAGATAGATAGATAGATAGATAGGAGATAGATAGATAGATAGATACCAGTGATGAGCGAATACTGTTCGATTGAATAGATATTCGATCGAATAGTAAGGTATTCGATCTATCAAATATTATCGAATAGTTCGCTGAATATTCGATAAATATTCGATAAGCGTTCAAATCCCCCAGCTTCCAGTTTTTACCTCCAAGTGGTCGAATAGATGTTTTTCAATAATCGAATACTTGTTCCCATAGACTTTAATGGGATCGAATATTCGATCAAGTATTCGAATATTCGGGAGATATTTGTACGAATATCGAATATTCGAATATTTCACTATTTGCTCATCACTAATAGATACATAGATACATAGGAGATAGATAGATAGATAGATAGATAGATAGATAGATAGATAGATAAATAGAGTAGATAGACAGACAGATAATGAGTTCTCCCTGAGTTCAGTGATTGTTGTGTTTTGTTGGTCTATTTATCATTGCCCCAGTAGCCAGAATCCTGCTCCACACTGATGAGGGGCAAATACCCCGAAACGGCAGTCTGTGGATGGATGCCTAGCCTTGGTAACCCTTGTCTTATGTCGTTATACTCGCCACAGAGTTAGACTTTGACTTACAGGGGCCACCCTGGTGTTTCCCTATTTAGGTCCCAAAGCTCGTAACAGAGTGAGGACCTGAGGGACTACGTATCGGGGTGGTTTGGTGCTCTCCCCACTAGGAGGCACCCCTTGGCAATGGGCTTCTTTCTCTGGAGAGAGGGATATCTGGCTATTCCCGTGTTTTGAGACTCGTAACTGAGGCTCCACGGACCCCTTTTTTGCATAGACAGACAGATAGACAGATAGATAATATAGATAGAGAAAGATAGATAGATAGATACGAGATAGATAGATAGATAGATAGATAGATAGATGATATGTAGTGACCCGACTGTTATGTGTCAGATGTTCACTTTTTGTACACTCACAGGTGTAGGTGCTTTCCCTCATTTGTCTAGCCTATCTTTCTCACTCTCTCTTTACACCCACAGCCCACCAATCACAGACAGAGTTAGATAAGCCCCTGTAGTTAGGACTTAGTTCTTGATAGGATGAGTTAGTTCAGTTGGAGTTAGTTGGTAGTCTAGTTTCAGTGTGAGAGAGAGCACAACAGACAGGTCTCTGCAGAACCAAACCAGGGCCTGGCTTTGGCCAGGTTCTCTAACAGGGACACAACTAGACAAGCTTGTTTCCTCTCATGAGCACCAGAACCGATACGCAGTGCTAAACCGTTACAGGGGGAAAAAAGCCAAACAGGCATCACCTTGTCCACGCCAGGAACCTCTCTGCAAAGTGCAAGGCAGTAACTTCTGAAGTCATAGGAACTGACCACAGTGGAACAAAGGTACAGAAAGTCTATGTAGGGGCGTGGTTTCAGCATGGCCGAGTGAAGACGTGCCTTCTCTCGGCTCCGGGCACTGCTCTCCATTATCGGGACACGGACCGCTCACAGCCGGGCACAGGGATGCCCACCCGAGCTAGGAAGACCCCTGCTACTCCGCTGGCGACACCCCGGGCATCTATCACCTGTTTTGTCCACTCGCTGTCCCCCTCTTCCGCGACAGACGCGAGCACCTCCAAAATGGCCGCCGCAGCTGCCGCCAGGAAAGCGACTCAGAGGCCGAACTCGCCCTTCCCTGAGCTCAGTCAGCCGCATCCTCCGATCCTGAGGGCTGGAGGGTCCCCCGGCTCACCTTCCCGGATGGAATCCGACACTCCGGTAGGAGACTCACTAACGGCCGCGGCCCCCGGGACCTTACTGGCGGAGGTAAAGGCCCTGCTGCAGGCCCTCCCCACACGCTCCGAGCTAACGGAGCAGCTGTCCCACATGGAGGAGCGGCATGGGAAAGATATGGCGGACCTGAAATCTGCGGTAGCCGCCATCACCACCTCCATATCCTCCCTTGAAACCCGGCAAACAGAACTGGATATAGCCATCACGGCCGTGGTCCCCCGGGTGGACGCTCATGAGGCGGTTCTGCGCGATCTCATCACGCACGTGGATGACCTTGAGAACAGGGGCCGCCGCAACAATGTTAAGGTGCGCGGCCTCCCCGAAGATATAGGACCAGACCGTCTGGTGGACACGGTACGCAGTATCTTTAACCAGTACTTAGGGGACCCGGAGGGCACACATGTGGAACTGGACAGAACGCACCGGGTGGCCGGCACCCGTACCCAGGACCGAAACCGTCCGCGGGACGTCCTGTGCCGCGTCCATTATTATCAGCAAAAGGAGACATTGCTGCAGCGCGCCTGGGAGCTGGGTCCCTTGGACTACCACGGCGCGGAAATCACTCTGTTGCCGGACCTGTCCCGCCGAACCCTGGCAATACGGCGCCTCCTACGCCCTCTTCTAGAAGTGGTCCGAGAAGTAGGGGCCTCGTACCGCTGGGGTTACCCCTTCCACCTCATCGTGCGGCGCGGAGGGTCCTCCTGCATAGTACGTACACCGGGTGACCTGCCGGAAGTTTTCAAGCTCCTAGACATTTCTGACCTGCGGATACCGGACTGGACAGCTCCCATCCTCCCCGTGCCTGCGGCAAGACCAGCACCCGGACGTGGTTCGCCCCCGACTGGACGACGACGATCCCGATCCCCTCGTCGAGAGGACTCTCGTTCAACTCCGCTCCCCCAGCGCCTTCCGGTGGCCCGAGGAAGACCGGCAGAGGACTGAGTGGGGCATTGCAGTGCGCTTCACCTCCGCGTACCCTGCATTCCGGGTTCATTCGCGGGATGCCTGCGATTCTCACCTCACTTGCTCCTCAGGATTCCGGGACACGTGAGCTGCCCCCTGTGGGGTCCAGAACTGACCGTATATTGTTTGCTGTGCCCACGTGCCTAGGTTACTCCTAGCTGGAGTTGGTTGCGGGTCCTGCCCCCCCGCTAGGCGCGAGCGCCCCCATACCATACCTGGCTGCTTCCCTCCCCCCATAATGGCCCCCCCCATCCTTGCCCCCCTACCCTTGCCCCCCCTCCCCCCCCCTCCCCAGGTCTTTCCATTGCTCCCCCTGTCCCCCTCCATTCCTGGGGGCTTCATCTCCCCCCCCCCCCTCTGTGCTCTCCTACCCCTTCCCCCCCTAGTCCACGTAGCGCCCCCCCCCCATTCCCTGAGACTACTCCCTCGTGAGGTGATACACAGGCACCGGGCAATATTCGGGACTACCCACTAGGTGGCGCTAATACATCATGCCCGCGCCCACAATGCTGTTATTTCCCTATGTCCCCCATACATCTGTGGGTGCTTTTGAGATCTTGCAAATGCTCCCTATATTTCAAGGCGACCTGGTCTCCTGGACTGTCCTTGGGAGAGATAGCTGGCAATTGTTTTTTCATGTTTCATTGCAACCTGGGTTCTGTACGCCACTGTGTGGGACTGTTTAACTGTTTAACTGGTGTTTCCTTGCAGTTTTATCTATATACTTGGATCGCACATGGAGTGCCGGTTGGGTACCAGGGACACGTTACCCTCTTTGTATCTTTCTACCTCCCTGTTCTGCCCTGTCTCTCTCTCTCTCTCTACTCTTTATTAGGCGCCTCTACCTCTTTCCAGGTGCCTTCCCCGCTGGCTCCATCCCTTCCCGCCCCCCCCCCCCCCCCCTTCTTTCCTACCCCCCCCCCTTCCCCATCCCTGGTGGGCCCCTTGTTGCCCTATACTCTCCCCGAGCTTCTATAGTTTGGTGTCTGAGGGACACTTGCCAATCCGTAGTTCCTGTCCCTTGCTCTCCTGTGCGTAAGGTGCCCGGATAGCTGAGGCTCCCGGTTAGTCTATACGAACGCCCCTACGTGTTTGAGCCAAGTCCCTTGGTCTGCTATTCCACGCCCCCCGTGTGGTCTACTTCTCACAGGCTTTGGGCGGGCTACGCTAGTGGCCCCTGCCCATCCTAGTGTTTGGGTCTTTGTTACCCGATTCCCCCTCGCACTTGCTCTTGTCCTCCGCCCTCCCTCCCCTCCCCCCCCCCTTTCTTTGCCTACCTAGTGCGAGGGATTTCCCCCCCTGTTCTTTCCTTCCTACTCTTTTCTCCTGCTCTCCGGGCCCCTGCGCCATTCACTCTGCTGTATCTACCGGGCCTTTGGTCTGAGCCGACTTAGTTACTAGATCTCCCTTCCTGACCTACTCTCCCCCCCCGGCCCCCCTTACCTGTTCCCCGTTAGCCCGTTGTCTCAGTTCCCCCCCTGGTGTGTGTGTGTGTGTGTGTGAGTGTGTGTCCGTCACCCCTCCCTGAGAGATGTCGTCTGCCCTTTGTGTTTCCCTCAATGCACAAGGGCTGAACGTCCCCGAGAAGCGGTCATCCTTGCTGCGGCTCCTTTGGGCCAAGCGTGCCGCTGTGGCTTTCCTGCAGGAGACCCATTTCCGGGCCGATAGTCTGCAAAAACTCTCAGATCGCAACTTTCCTGATGCGTTTTACAGCTGCTCCCCCGACTCCAAAACCAAAGGAGTCGCCATTCTGATATCCCGGGCGGCCTCATGGGAGTTTCGTGACCAAAGGGCGGATAAGGAGGGGCGTTACCTTTTCGTGAAAGGCGTAATGGCAGGTACGTTGTGTACCTTCGGTACAGTGTACCTCCCGAACAGTAGCCAGTCATCCTTTTTAGAACATTGTCTTCTGGAGGTGGAAGACTTCTTGGAGGGCCTGGTGGTTTTTGGAGGGGATTTCAATATGGCGTTGGACCCCTCTCTGGACTCTTCGTCTGGACAATCCTCCCTCCCCTTCTCTTCCCTTCGCCGTGCCAAGCACTCTCTTTACTCCTTCCAGCTAATGGATGCCTGGCGTATCCTGCACCCGCAGGACAAAGACTTCACCTTCTTCTCCCACCCTCACAATTCCTACTCTCGTATCGATTATCTCTTTGTTTCCCACTCCCATCTAGATCATGTGGTCGCTGCCTCTATAGACCCGATCTCCTTTTCGGACCATGCTCTCATTTCTCTTTCCCTATCCTTCCCCCTGCCGCAACCTAGATCGTGGCGCTGGCGCCTTAATGAGACTCTATTAAGGGACCCGGGGGTTCTCGCCGAAGTGCGTACTGACCTAATTAATTACTTCTCTACCAATGTCGTGCCCGACTCGTCCCCATCAGTAATCTGGGAAGCTCATAAATGCTACATCAGAGGCACCCTCATTAAGCTCGCATCCCGGCTTAAGAAGGAGCGTTCGGCGAAGATAACATCACTGGTCTCCCAGATCGCTGATTTGGATAAAACTCATAAACGGACACTCACCCCGACTATAGGTGTGGAGCTGGCCGTCCTCCGTGGCAAGCTCCGGGACCTTACCTTTTCCTGTGCCAGGGCCTCGCTGGCCCGTTGCCGTCGCCACTACTTTGAATTCGGTAACAAGCCGGGCAAGACCCTGGCTCGTGCGCTCCGGGTCCAAAGGTCCCGCTCCTTTATACCTTCCATATCCTCTCCGTCGGGTTCTAAGCTCTCTTTGACCTCGCACATAGCAGATGCTTTCCGTTCGTATTATAGTGAACTGTATAATCTCCCACCCTCTATGTCATCGCCGGAGGCGCTGCGCTCGGCGATTTCCGACTACCTCTCGAGCTCCGGCCTCCCCTCCCTGCTGGATGAGAGCACATCCCTATTGGAGGCTCCCATCACGTCCACGGAGTGGAACTGGGCTCTTAAATCTTCCCCGTCGGGAAAGGCCCCCGGCCCTGATGGGCTTACACTTCCATACTATAAAGCCTTTTCCCCTCTGCTCCGGGACCACTTTCTAGCGGCCTATAATTCTCTTTCTGCCGATTCTCCCCTTCCTCTCGACTCCCTGCGCGCCCACATCACAGTCATCCCCAAGGACGGAAAGGACCCATCCCTCTGCCAGAACTATCGCCCTATTTCTCTCCTGAACCTTGACTTGAAACTCTTTTCCAAGATCCTTGCCGCCCGCCTCACTCCGCTCTTACAACCTATCATCCATCTGGACCAAGTGGGCTTTATGCCCACCCGTGAGGCCAGGGATAACACCACTAGGGCCATTAACCTTATACACTATGCCGCCTCGGACTCTTCCCCAACAATGCTCCTTTCTACTGACGCGGAGAAGGCCTTTGACAGAGTCGGCTGGCCCTTCCTGACCGCCACCCTCCGGCACTTGGGGCTGGGACCCCGTATGCTGGCCTGGATCAGTTCCCTCTACTCGCGCCCCTCGGCTCAGGTCTCTGTCAACGGCCTTCTCTCGTCCCCCTTCCCAATACATAACGGTACCCGTCAGGGATGCCCACTTTCCCCCCTAATCTTCATACTGACACTCGAGCCCTTCCTTCGTCACGTCAGGCAGAACGTAAACATATCAGGGGTTCGCGTGGGATTGGTCACCCATAAGGTGGCGGCCTACGCGGACGACCTGCTCTTTTTTCTCACCCATCCTACGGTCTCTCTCCCTAATCTTCTCTCTGAGCTTACTAGATTTCAAACCCTATCCAACTATAAAATTAACCTCCAGAAGTCCGAGGCGTTGAACCTTTCCCTCTCACCCTTGTTGGTCTCCACTCTTGCAGACTCCTTCCCTTTTCGCTGGTCGAGCTCTTCGTTATCCTATCTAGGGGTCCAGCTTACCCCCTCTATCTCCGATCTATTCAGGGTTAATTTCCCTCCCATGCTGAGAAAGATTGAAGCGGACCTGGCGAGGTGGCACCGGGGCACCTTCACCTGGTTTGGCCGTTGCTCCATCTTTAAAATGAACATTCTCCCTAGGCTTCTGTACCTTTTTCAAGCCCTCCCGGTGACGGTGCCCCTGAGCTTCTTCAGACAAGTATCCTCCTTGCTGACCAAATTCATCTGGGCCCACAAGCAGCCCAGAATAGCGAAATCAGTTTTGTATCGCCCAAAAGCGCGCGGTGGGCTGGGCCTTCCCAACATCCTTCATTACTACGTGGCCAGTCACCTTGCCAGGGTGGTAGACTGGCACCGACACAGCTCCTCAAAACTTTGGGTCGGCCTTGAAATGTCACTTGTGCCCCTCTCCCTGTTGGCGGCTCCCTGGCTTCCTGACTCCAGTAGACGGGTCGGGCCCCATCCGACAGTCGTCCCGACTCTTAAGCTCTGCCAGAAATACTTTTCCTTGGCCTCCCTGGCTCCTCACCCATCCCCCTTGCTCCCGGTCATAGGCTCCCCCTCGTTTCCGTCTGGAGCCTCCGACCCTGTGTTTCGGGAATGGTTCAAAGTTGGTTCCTTCCGTGCTCGTAGCTTTCTTCGGGGTTCAGCCTGGGTATCCCTTTCTGAGCTGCGGGATCTCCCAGACCCGGTCCCCCTGGGGTTCTGGAGGGCCCTCCAGTTGCACCATTTTCTCCTCTCCTTACCTGCCCCGGCCTCTTTCTGCCGCACGCTCACCCAGTTGGAGACGTTGTGCCTTGGCTCGGGCCCTCTCCGACATTCCCTCTCCCTCCTATACGCCATGCTGGGATCCCCCCCGGAACAACCGCCTCCCTCATTCCTCACTGCATGGGAGCAAGATTTGAATGTTTCATTTACAGGCCCACAATTGGACCGAATTTATACTTGTACCCATACCTCTTCCATCTCCTCCCGCTTACAGGAGGCGGGCTACAAGATTCTGTCCAGATGGTACCGGGTTCCGGTCCGCCTTCACAGAATCTTTCCTGAAGTATCCCCCCTGTGCTGGAGAAACTGCGGCGAGGAAGGGACCCTCCTCCATACCTTTTGGAGCTGTCCCAAACTGGTCCCCTTTTGGAGAAAGGTTTGGCGTATTGCCTCGACCTTTACGGAATCTCCTCTACCTTTCTCTCCGTCTCTGTTTCTCCTGCACCTGTCGGATATCCCGTTGAAGAGTTACCGCCGCTCACTCCTCCGCCATTTGGTCAACGCTGCCAGGGCCTGTATCCCTGCCCTTTGGAGGCAACAGGCTATCCCTACTATTTCTATGTGGTTACGGAAGGTGGAAGACCTCAAATATATGGAGGACCTTACCGCACAACTGCATGACCGGAACTCTAGGTTCTTTCAGACCTGGTACTATTGGGAACAGTTTGCTGACTCTGATGAGTACAAGACCCTCATCTCTCAGTGAGGCGCTTCGTCCCCCTTGTCCTGTTCTTTCCTACGTTGGTGTGTATGTAAGTGTTCATTGCCCCCTCCCCCCCTTGTGCTCCCCGGTGTTGTAACTTCCCCCCCTTACCTTCCCCCCCCCTCTCCAGACGTCACTGCTTCTCAACCCTCACTATTCCTGAGCGTTTGCTCTCTTCCTTCTATGCAGGATGAAAAGTCCCTCATTCTCACGGTTGGCCTCCCCGTTGTGGGAAATATTCCATACAACCTCTGTTGGTAATGTTGAGCCATGTTGGCTCCTTGTCCTTGTTCTATTTTATAGTTTGTGCACCCAACGGTGCTTTGTTCTTACTCTGACGTGTACAGTTGAGGATATACATGTATTTACTTGTGAAAATTTTGAAAATGAATAAAATTTAGAATTTAAAAAAAAAAAGAAAGTCTATGTATTCCACTGCACAGTGCAAGACAGCTGTTAAGGCCTGGGGCTTAGCCCAGATAACATGGCCTGGGGCTCGTATTACCCACCTAGGTAGCTTGCAACTAGGGGACATAAGGCGGTCAGACTAGAAGTCATCCTTGAGTACAAGAATTTTCTATCTCCCCTTCTACACACCTCTACTGTTCCGGCAGAGTACACTTCTACCTTGGACAAGGCCCCTCTGGCAATTCCTCTCCTCTACTCTCCCACTGCAAAGCATCTTCTTAGTAAAAGCACCTTGTCTCTACCTCAACTACAATCACCTGAGTCACTTACAAGATTGTATAATCGTTGTATTGCACTAGACTGTATTACTACTACAAGTACTATCCTTGTATTGCACTACGTTTCTCCTTAGTAAATTATTCTACTTTGCACTGGCTTATCTCTTCGGCACCTGCACACACCTCTCTACACTTGGGTTATTCTCTTTTCGGTGTTGGTGAGGCATCAAACTGTCTGGGTGGGTCCTATACCACACCAGGCTACCGTGACAAGTGTCCAAGTGACCTTAGGCCTCACCGCAAATAGATAGATAGATAGATAGGAGATAGATAGATAGATAGATAGATAGATAGATAGATAGATAGATAGATAGGAGATAGATAGATGGATAGATAGGAGATAGATAGATAGATAGATAGATAGATAGATAGATAGATAGTGCAAAGAAAGGAAGCAGCACACAGCGTAGTAGGTGCCAGCAGGCGAGACTTGACCAAACCTCGAAGTAGTATATATCAGGAAATCCCACGGCACTCTGAAGATTCAGATGAATAAACGTAAATTAATTGTGGTAACAAATCACAGCATTCCATGTGCGCCGGAAGCATTAATCTCAGGCCAGGAGGAGAGCGGAGCGATGGAACAAGGGAGCACAGCAGAGGACCGAGCCACAAGGGGCGAGCTGAAGCAGAAGAGCGGGCAGGACCATGCTACAAGCGTTACATGTTTAAAGGAACAGTATGTTTATTATTGATCCATAAATTGTACAAAGTAGTAGCACAGCCGCCCCACTGTCCCCCATTGTAATAAGGAGATGGGGTAATGATTTTATATTTTATTTTATTTAAAATGTTCACAATTTTATGGTCTCACAAAATTAAGCACACCCCATTTTTAGCTTTAAAATAAAAATTAAATGGAAACACATAGACAACAATTATCCTTAAGGAATATTCTGCACACTCGTATCTTGTTAGTTGTACATCTTAGAATACTGCTTGTATACAGGAGGCCATGAATGCCGATAAAGAGAAGGACCAGGAGCCAAATACTGTATTGTCCATACTGCCACCTTCCTGATGTTCTGTTTTTCTTGGTCCACATTGATGAATCTGTCTTTGTCTCTTTTATATAATAAATGTTGGAATGGTCCATCTACATAGAGAAGTTCATCTTCATCATATGTTTTCGGAACACTTCATCCCTAACGCCATATATTAATGGACTGATAAACCTGGGGAGGCACATGAACAAGACAAAGTTGGTTATGGGTAGAAACAGGAAATATTTGGTTAAATAGGCTTCGGCAAATGAAGAGGTGAATGATGTCATGCATAGTCCGAGCTGGAGTGCGTGAAGAAGGACGGTTCTCTCAGCCTTGAATACAGAAGACCTCCCAGAACCGATCTTTCGAGCCACCATCATAACTTTGACATAAGTGTAGAGGATAACCAACGCTACCAAGCTGAAGGTGCTAATGTATGTCAATGAGCGTAAGATAACTTGGAATTGGTGCATTGCGAATGGTGACCAGTGACATATCAAGCTGGTGGAGAAGAAGTTCCTCGGCATTGAGAAACACAGGCCGATAAAGTCGAGGCACTGAGGAATCAGACCCAGAAGCCACATGACTCCTATGGCCAAAAGGGACCTTTGCAAGGTGCAGACTTCTGCATGTCTCAATGGATGGCATATGGCAAAGTAGCGTTCCAAGGACATGACGGCCAAGCTGTAAGGTGTAACCTTAAATGCACTGGCAGAGAATGTGATGAGAGCGTAACATATGGGCACAGGGATGTATACGACATATATAACCACAAGAAATGGGAATATTAGCACAGAAATCAACAATGTGTCATTTATGAGCATATGGGCAAAGAGAACATAGTGAGCATTTTCCTGAAGGTGGGGGCTACTGAAGAAGACACGCAAGATGATGGCGACAAAGTAGAGGAAAACACAGAAGAACACCAGCATCAAGGCCAGCAGGGTGCTCCTCACCATCTCAGCGGTGTTACGACTTGTATTGTTGCTGACCATAGTGGAATAAAACATTATGAGGATAGCCACGGAAATCCTTTTGATTGAAGCTGTGATACTGAGAAAAAAGGCACAGACAAGACCTAAACAACAAGCAAGGCTATGGCTCCCACAAAAAGCAACAAGCAAGGTTACGGCTCCCACATCACATCTGGTGGCCTTCGGGTTCTGATAAAATCCATGCTTTATTATAACAAACACATTCACACAGCAGTACATGGGAGGCACAGTAGTTCACGGGAGGCACAGTAGTACACGGGAGGCACAGTAGTTCATGGAAGGCACAGTAGTACATGGGAGGCACAGTAGTTCATGGAAGGCACAGTAGTACATGGACGGCACAGCAGTACATGGGAGGCACAGCAGTACATGGAAGGCACAGTAGTACATGGACGGCACAGCAGTACATGGGAGGCACAGCAGTACATGGAAGGCACAGTAGTACATGGATGGCACAGCAGTACATGGGAGGCACAGTAGTACATGGACGGCACAGCAGTACATGGGAGGCACAGTAGTACACAGTAGGGAGGCATAGTAATACATAGGAGGCACAGTAGTACATAGCAGTCACAGTAGTACACAGTAGGGAGGCATAGTAATACATAGGAGGCACAGTAGTACATAGCAGTCACAGTAGTACACAGTAGGGAAGCATAGTAATACATGGGAGACAGAGTAGTACACAGTAAGGAGGCATAGTAATACATGCCAGGCATTTCTGTACCACTCACAATGGTAGCTTAAATTCTTTTAGTTGCTTTGCCATTGACAGAGTTTTGGAGCCAAAAAGAGGTGGTGATTGGAGGAAAAGGGTGTTAAGAAAAGAGGCAGAATGGATTTTTAGATTAGGCACACGATCACCTCTTGGTCTCAATATCAGGAGTGATCTAATGCTTTTGTATTAACTTTCCATTCATTTTGATCCATCTAATAGCGGATGGCGCTTTGCACACTGGGTTATTCATACACTGTTATGCCCTTTACATCCATGCCTTTGCCATATTTTCTGCACTCGTATTTTCTGCACCCCTTTCTGCACTGTTTTCCTCCATTATCAGCATAGTCCCACCCCTATCATGTACCTAAATCTACTCATCCTCCTCTATATTCCTTTCTTGCCCTCAGATTTCCCTCAGATTCTGGTTTAGAGTTTTTGCCTGTTTCCCAGGTTTACATCCGATAGAGATGCGTTCCAAGCTGGAACGCATTGCTCGTCATGGACACAGTACACAGTCAATCTATCCCGATCTGTGTTTCTGGGTGACACGCATGATGCGTTTCACCAACCGGACGTGACGCATCATTGTTAATCCACTTGATGCGTCTCTTGGTGACACGCATCTTGCGCTCCACTAACCGGAAGTGGCGCTTGTCGTCACTTCCAGCCCTGCCAGGTATTTATCAGGGCATACTCTTATCTGCCTCATACGCTGCAACTCCTTGCAGCGCTACCTGCGCTTCCCCTGTTGTCCGGATCCTACGGGTGAGTGGTATCATATACACTTTCCTCCATACAATTGGATTCTTACGGGATCTTTAACTCTCATTACATATTGAGGTACCATGGATGTATTTATGTCTGTATTACATGCTCGTTTCATTTGTCTATTACAGAGACTTCTTGTCTCTTGGAGATCTTCCAAATATGGGAGTGACTTTCCTCCTTTCCCTGTGATTACCCAGACTAAAGGTACTTCACTAGAGTGTGGCATATGGAGGTTTTTTCATCTGTGTATCAAGTTTTTTCTATTTTGCACATATGCAGTTTTCTCTGTTCTGAATACATGCAGCTGTTGAGCCCATGCCATACTTTGCAATTTGTTTAGAATGTGATTGTTTGTTATATAGCCTCACATACAGGCAGGATATATTAAGGTTCAAGCATGAGGTATACACACACAACAGCATGTTTTTGTTACTAAATCTTTGGTTACTAATCTCTTGTTATGTATAGTTTTTAACCACCCCGTATGTATATACACTAATACTATGTTTATCTTGTAACATTATTGTTTAGATGCCATGATTAAGGGCCAGGTTAGGCCCGAAACGCGTCGGCTATTGTTTTAACGAATATTGAAATAAAAGGAAATATATTTTTTAACGTGAGCTGAAGGAATCCGGCTTGTTCTTCTTCATAGTAATAAATGGGAGGCACAGTAGTACACAGTAGGGAGGCATAGTAATACATAGGAGGCACAGTAGTACATAGCAGTCACAGTAGTACACAGTAGGGAAGCATAGTAATACATGGGAGACACAGTAGTACACAGTAAGGAGGCATAGTAATACATGGGAGGCACAGTAGGGAGGCACAGTAGTACATAGCAGTCACAGTAGTATACAGTAGCGAAGCATAGTAATACTTGGGAGGCACAGTAGTACATAGTAAGGAGGCATAGTAATACATGGGGGGCACAGTAGTACATAGCAGTTACAGTAGTACACAGTAGGGAGGCATAGTAATACATGGGGGCACAGCAGTGCACAGTAGGGAGGCATAGCAATACATGGGGGCACAGCAGTGCACAGTAGGGAGGCATAGCAATACATGGGGGCACAGCAGTGCACAGTAGGGAGGCATAGTAATACATGGAGGGAACAGTTATACATGGGAGACACAGTAGTACACAGTAAGGAGGCATAGTAATACATGGGAGGCACAGTAGGGAGGCACAGTAGTACATAGCAGTCACAGTAGTATACAGTAGCGAAGCATAGTAATACTTGGGAGGCACAGTAGTACATAGTAAGGAGGCATAGTAATACATGGGGGGCACAGTAGTACATAGCAGTTACAGTAGTACACAGTAGGGAGGCATAGTAATAGATGGGGGCACAGCAGTGCACAGTAGGGAGGCATAGCAATACATGGGGGCACAGCAGTGCACAGTAGGGAGGCATAGTAATACATGGAGGGCACAGTAGTACATGGGAGACACAGTAGAACACAGTAGGGAGGCATAGTAATACATAGGATGCACAGTAATACACAGTAGGGAGGCATAGTAATACATGGGAGGCACATCACTACATGGGAGGTATAATGCTCCAGTAAAAAAAAAAACAGCTGATAATTTATGTGCAGTGTGTAGGTTCCCTACCAGTAGGAGTGGATTATAAAAGGTCAGTTTTCGGCAGTAGCCCGGGCCCTGAGCTCCTGGGGGGCCTACGGCACCCCAAACAGACTTGTACTTTAGGGGTGTATTTTCTTCTGGCTACAATTCTGCCATGATTTTCTAAAAATCTGCTGTTTTTTTTTACTGTGATTTTGCACAAATTAGGGTATTATGACATTATTTATCCTGTACTATGAACACCACGCTTGTGCTGCCATAGTAGCAGTAGGGTGGGGGTGGGGGGGTCTGAATTGGGCAGATATCGCTCTGTGTAATAAAGACAATGATCGACTCGGTTAAAAATCATTGTCCACCATCTGCGCATCGATCCGTGTATTACAATCCGAACCTTTCTCTGCAGTGACGGGTGGGATAAAGCTGCGACCAGTAATTGGCTGAGCGGGCTGTCACCACAGAGACTGGTTCAAAAGTATCAGTGGCGGCTGCAGTCAGCAGGGGACCGGGACCCAGAGACACAGCAGGAAGACGCAGAGGGAGCACGGACAGGTGAGTATAAGTACATCTTTGCCTAGATTTACCAAATGGTTAAAAAATTACTTTAATGGTGCGTTCACACCTACAGGATCTGCAGCTGATTTTCTGCAGCAGATTTCAGTTAAATAACTGAACACAGCATCTTGATGCTGTGTTCAGTTATTTAACTGAAATCTGCTGCAGAAAATCAGCTGCAGATCCTGTAGGTGTGAACGCACCCTTAATACACAAAGTGTTAAATAGAAAAAGACCAGCACAGCATGCTTTTTTTGAAACACTTATGGGGAGCACTATGTGCTTAGCTGGACTCCGTGTTCAGACCAAAAATCTAGCCATATAGGGGCTATTAACCCCTGTGGTTCTCAAGTGTAAAGGTGCCTCCTTATGGACAAGGATCTAGTGGTCCGTATAACTGCATCTTTATATTCCCTTATATCTGTTGGCGGTTGTACAGATAACATCGCAAATCTAGTTCTGTCCAGACTGTGAACAAGTATGGCGTGCTGAGAGCTGTGACGGAGAGGTATATACTGCTCTGCTTGTGACTAGAGATGAGCGAACCTCGAGCATGTTCGAGTCAATCCGAACCCGAACTTTCGGCATTTGATTAGCGGTGGCTGCTGAAGTTGGATAAAGCCCTAAGGCTATGTGGAAATCATGGATATAGTCAGGGGTGGTCTTGGCATTTCTGGGGCCCCAAGCGAAGTTATGTCTGGGCCCCCCCCCCTCGACACACGTTCCAAAACAATAGACCGCTGTGTGTTGCCCCCAGTAGTATATACCCCTTGTGCGCTACCGCCAGTAATATATACTCCTTGTGTGCTGCCCCCAATATTATATACCCCTTGTGTCCTGCCCCCAGTGGTATATACCCCATGTTTACTTCCCCCAGTAGTATATAGACCCCTGTGTGTTCCCCCAGTTATATATAGCCCCCCCCCGTGTGCTCCCCCAGAAGTATATAGACCTCCTGTGTGCTGCCCCAGTTGTATATAGACCCCCTGTGTGCTGCCCCCAGTTGTGTATACCCCCTGTGTGCTCCCCCACTAGTATATAGGCCCCCTGTGTGCTCCCTCAGGAGTATTTAGTCCCCTGTGTGCTCCCGCACTTGGATATAGACCTCCTGTGTGCTCCTCCACTTGGATATAGACCCCTGTGTGCTCCTCCAGCAGTATATAAACCCCCTGTGTGGTTCCCCCAGTAGTATATAGACCCCCTGTGTGCCCCACCAGTATTATATAGACCCCTTGTGTGCTGCCCCAGTAGTATACAGACCCCTGTGTGCTCCCCCAGTTATATATAGACCACCTGTGTGCCTCACAAGTAATATATAGACCCCTTGTATGTTCCCCCAGTAGTATATAGACCCCTGTGTGCTCCCCAGTAGTATATAGCCCCCCTGTGTTCTCCACCACTTGGATATAGACCTCCTGTGTGCTCTCCAAGTTGTATATAGACCCTATTCTGCTGCCCCAAGTTGTATATAGACCCCCTGTGTGCTGCCCCAAGTTGTGTATACCCCCTGTGTGCTCCCCCACTAGTATATAGGCCCCCTGTGTGCTCCCTCAGGAGTATTTAGTCCCCTGTGTGCTCCCCCACTTGGATATAGACCTCCTGTGTGCTCCTCCACTTGGATATAGACCCCTGTGTGCTCCTCCAGTAGTATATAAACCCCCTGTGTGGTTCCCCCAGTAGTATATAGACCCCCTGTGTGCCCCACCAGTATTGTATAGACCCCTTGTGTGCTGCCCCAGTAGTATACAGACCCCTGTGTGCTCCCCCAGTTATATATAGACCACCTGTGTGCCTCAAAAGTAGTATATAGACCCCTTGTATGTTCCCCCAGTAGTATATAGACCCCTGTGTGCTCCCCAGTAGTATATAGCCCCCCTGTGTTCTCCACCACTTGGATATAGACCTCCTGTGTGCTCTCCAAGTTGTATATAGACCCTATTCTGCTGCCCCAAGTTGTATATAGACCCCCTGTGTGCTGCCCCCAGTAGTATATAGACCCCTCTGTGAAACCCCAGTAGTCTATAGCCCCCCTGTGCGCTCCCCCAGTTATATATAGCCCCCTGTGTCTTTCCCGTTATATAGCCCCCCTGTGTGCTCCCCCCCATTTATATAGACCCCCAATGTGCGCTCCCCCAGTTAAACAGACCCCTGTGTGCTCCCCCTCCCATATAGTATATAACACAATAAAACAAACACTTATACTCACCTGGGTCCGGGCGTCTCCTCTTCTCTTCACTCTTTTGGCCGCAGGAAGGGTTTTCCCTGCGATTACAAGAGGCCGCACTCCCCTTGTCCTGGCGCGATGCTCCAGTGATGTCACTGGAGCGCCGGCACCACACGGACAAAGCTGCCACTTGTGACCGCAGGGAAAACCCTTCCTGCGGCCACAAGAGTGACTGACAGGGAGGGGGCCAATGTCTCCTGCCCTGTCAGTGCTGCTGCATGTAACTATGAGAGCTCATTATGAGTGCTCATAGTTACAGTTCAGATGGCAGCAGCGAGCGGGGCAGCGGCCCTGTCCAGTGGTCTTGAGCACAAGAGCAGGGCGTGGGGGCCCCTCTGGATGTTGGGGGCCCCAAGCGATCGCTTGGGGTGCTTGGTGCCAAAGACCGCCACTGGATATAGTCATTGGCTGTATCCATGTTTTTCAGACAACCTTAGAGCTTTATCCAACTTCAGCAGCCCCAGCTAATCAAATACCGAACGTTTGGGTTCGGATCGACTCGAACAAGGCTCGCTCATCTCTACTTGTGACCCAATCACCATGTAAGATTATTGAGCAGGTGGCATTGTATTCAGTGATCCTGTTTTTGTATGATAAAACCCATCACAACTAGCCTGTGCCTCCCAGCTGTGGTACAAGTGCAGCTTCTGACCCCATTATGTCTAACATACTAGTAAACTGGAGGGTGGCGGAGGACTGGCAGCCGCCCTAAACCCTATGATCAGTCTCTGCTACTTACTGTATGAGGATTACACAAGTCTTCCCACTTCCAGCAATAGGTTACATAGCGCACATACAGAGAGCAGTATACAGGAGTGAGGGGGGAGCGCTATATACCTGCTCCCCATTCCCCCATAGGAGTCTGCAAGATGAACAATGTCATAGCTCGGATTTGGCATCAAAATTTCTTTCCTTTAATTTGCAGCGGTAATATCTCACAAGAGAATCCAGCCACACAACATAGATGTGTCCTTATGGGGTAAGTGAGGAGAAGAGCAAGATATAAGTACATAAAAGAATATAATATTTATAGAAAAAAAGATGGATAGATAGATAGATAGATAGATAGATAGGAGATAGATAGATAGGAGATAGATAGATAGATAGATAGATAGATAGATAGATAGATAGATAAGAGATAGATAGATAGATAGATAGATAGATAGATAGATAGATAGATAGATAGATAGGAGATAGATAGATAGATAGATAGATAGATACTGAAATTCCAGGAGAATTAATTCAGTCCCGCCTTGGAAAAACAAACGGGTGATGCTAACAGCAAGAGGTCGGACGAGAAGTGAATAAAGATTTTTAGTTGACATTGGTGGATGTCAGAAATCTGGTAGTATATTATTAGAGCTGCGAAAAAATGGTAACAAACTAAACATACTTACCCCCTGTCCCCTGCAGATCCTTTTAATCTGCTTCTGGTCCCCCAATCTCCTGTCCTCCTGCAGAGACAAGAGGTTGGGGCAGGACCTGGCTGTCCAGTCAATGGCTACAGAAGTGTCCTGTCTCCCCCTGCGATTGGCAGGCATGTGACAGACTCTTGTCTCAAGAGCAGCAAGAAGAGAGGACTAGAAGCAGACAAAGCAGCAGCGGTGGGGGTAGGTAAGTATAACTTTTTCTACCTTATTTTTTCATGGTACCAACAAAATAGGCAAGACATTTCAGAATCTGAGAGATGAAAGTTAGCTGCAAGGGGGTAGGTCCACAAATGTTTTATTGGGCTATAAAAGAATGTTTGAAGAAAAAGGGAAAGCTACCATAAGAAAGAGAGAGGAATATTTTACAAAGGTGAATAGAGACTGTGGCAATGAGGGAATAGGGTCACTAGTGAAGGCTGTGGGGCGAGGAGAACAGAGGAGCCTGGAAACTTCTTCTGTTAGTGGTTCAGAGGGATGAAGAGGAACTTTGATAAAGAATGGGATGACTACCTATAGTGGACTGAGGGATAAGTTCAGATCAGATATGGTCAATTTTAGCTTTGGCATAGGTGGCCAGCTCTTCAACACTGAGTTCAGTGGAAGGAAGAGTAAGGGTCCTTTCACATGGCCAGATATAATGCCGTGCAAGGACGCAGGCAACCATCGATCAGTGCTTATTTGCAGTGCCTTCAGAAGGCCACGATCAGTCGGGTTGCCGGGCCACTTGACCGTTCCCTGCATTGAAATGTGTAGATGATAGCGATATATCTTACAGGGGCTTAAAAGATGTGATTAGCCAAGGATTAGGCGCTTTCCTACTCCTTGGCTTTCACCCCCCTTGTTGGTCAAAGGGGTAGTGACTCTCCTTAAGGAGAGCGCGTCATTAAGACGTGTGGAGACTTACAGACCATTGCTGCTCCACTTCAAGTCAAGTCTTGCTCAGTCAAGGAGCCTTAGAACACTGACTGGGGCTTTTATGCCAAGCCAAGCAATCTCTCCAAAAGGAAAAGATTTCCCATCTGCATACAACTGTTTCAGGACTTTTGCCCCCCATCAGTGCAGAGCAGGGTGTTGGTTGGCTAGTGAGAGGTCTATTGACGCGCAGTGTCGGACTGGAGTGCCTTGGCCCACCAGGGGAAATCATTCTTGGGGCCCACCCTTCTGCCACCACACTTATCTATGGTAACATTAATAAAGGTACATTAACACGGCGTGATATGGGGCAGTGTAGGGCTGCAAATGATTGCTAATCAGCAGGGCAGGAATATATAGAGATGTGCAGCCGACAGCAATGATCTTAGCCGCACAAAAGATCAAATCAGCCGACTATGGGGCATTTGCTTGCATGTCAGCCAATCTCTGGCACTTTTACATGGGCCGATCATCGGCTGAATAGACTTCCTAGGAGCACTTGTTACCGATTATTGGCCGGTGTAATCGCGCTATAAGACAATTTTCTTTGCATGATAACACTGTATGCTACCAATAACACCAGTATATAAAGAGCAAATATCCCCACACATATTACCGCTATACAGTAACTGACCAAATCCTGTATATCAAGACCGATATTACCAATAAACCAGTATACAGGAGGGAAATAGTATCACCATACATATTACCGCTATACTGTTACTGACCAAATCCTGTATACTGAGACCAAAATTACCAGTACACAAGGGGGAAATATTACCGCCACACCACAACCATCACCACCATATTGTTACTGACCAAATCTGGTATACTAAGACCAATGAACACCGCACCAGATTACAAGTAACAAATAATACCCCCACATACTGACTAACACCGCCATTTACTGACTAACACCCCCACATACTGACTAACACCACAGCTGCTACTGAATAAAATCCTCTGAACAAAGATCAATATCCCCTCATACAGTCATACAGAGGTAGCCCCAGCTCTACACTATATACGTTACAGTGCACATAGATTTAGTGACTCACAGGGGACGTCTTTTCTGATCGGAGTTCTTCCCTTTTCATCTTCTTCTTCATCTGCCCTGGGCCGTTATGAGAACTTCTCCGAGCCACGAATCCACAGAATCTGCCAGAGAAATATATTAGGCTCCTTACTCTGTCACCATCCTCATCTCTCTACAAACTGCACATCTGTATTGGCCCCTTTACACCTTCTCTCAGTGGTTAGCCCTGACTATTGTGTGTGTGTTCATATATATATATATGTATATATATATATATATATATACATATATATATATTGTGCACACACCTTGTAGATGGCCCCTTGTTCAGTCCTCCATATAGATGGCCCTGTGTCCCTGTGTGCCTCTACTATAGTAGAGATCCCCCTCTGTGTAATCCCTTTATAGTAGATGACAACCTCTGTGCATTCCCTATTATCAGGGGTAGGGAACCTTGGCTCTCCAGCTGTTGCAAAACTACAACTCCCTTCATGCCTGCAACAGCTGGAGATCCAAGGTTCCCTATTCCTGCCCTATAGTATATGGCCCCCTCTGTGTAGTCCCCTTATTGATGACCCCTCTGTGTAGTCCACTAAAGTAGATGCCCCCTATAGCCTATTGTATACACACCGCACCCAGTATAGTTAACCTTATAGATGCCCCCCATTGTTGTCCCCCTCTGTGTAGTGCCCTTTATAGATGCCTCCTCAGTGTTGTCCTCCTTATAAATTGCCCCCATCCAGTGTCCCTTATAGATGTCTCCCTGTGTTATCCCCCTTATAACTGGCCCGCTTGTGTTATCCATCCCCCATATAGATAGCCCCCTTATGTTGTCCATCCCTACCCCCCATATAGCCCCTTATGTTGTCTATTCCCCCGTATAGCCCCCTTATGTTGTCCTTGCCCCATATAGCCCCCTTAAGTTTTCCTTCCCCTGTATACAGCCCCTTATGTTGTCCTCCCCTGTATACAGCCCCTTATGTTGTCCTCCCCCTGAATACAGCCCCTTATGTTGTCCTCCCCCTGTTTATAGCCCCTTATGTTGTCCTCCCCCTGTATACAGCCCCTTATGTTGTCCTTCCCTGTATATACCCCCCTTATGTTGTCCTTCCCTGTATACAGCCCCCCTTGTGTTGTCCTCCCCCTGTATACAGCCCCCCTTATGTTGTCCTTCCCTGTATACAGCCCCCCTTATGTTGTCCTGCCCCTGTATATACCCCCTTATGTTGTCCTCCCCCTGTATATAGCCCCCCTTATGTTGTTCTCCCCCTGTATACAGCCCCCCTTATGTTGTCCTGCCCCTGTATATAGCCCCCTTATGTTGTCCTCCCCCTGTATACAGCCCCCCTTATGTTGTCCTCCCCCTGTATACAGCCCCCCTTATGTTGTCCTGCCCCTGTATATAGCCCCCTTATGTTGTCCTTCCCTGTATACAGCCCCCCTTATGTTGTTCTCCCCCTGTATACAGCCCCCCTTATGTTGTCCTGCCCCTGTATATAGCCCCCTTATGTTGTCCTCCCCCTGTATACAGCCCCCCTTATGTTGTCCTCCCCCTGTATATAGCCCCCCTTATGTTGTCCTTCCCTGTATATAGCCCCCCTTATGTTGTTCTCCCCCTGTATACAGCCCCTTATGTTGTCCTCCCCTGTATATACCACCCTTATGTTGTCCTGCCCCTGTATATAACCCCTTATGTTGTCCCCCCCTGTATACAGACCCCTTTATGTTGTTCTCCCCCTGTATACAGCCCCTTATGTTGTCCCCCCCTGTATATAGCCCCCCTTTATGTTGTCCTCCCCCTGTATATAGCCCCCTTATGTTGTCCTCCCCCTGTATACAGCCCCCCTTATGTTGTCCTCCCCCTGTATACAGCCCCCCTTATGTTGTCCTCCCCCTGTATACAGCCCCCCTTTATGTTGTCCTTCCCTGTATACAGCCCCCCTATGTTGTCCTCCCCCTGTATACAGCCCCCCTTATGTTGTCCTCCCCCTGTATACAGCCCCCCTTTATGTTGTCCTTCCCTGTATACAGCCCCCCTATGTTGTCCTCCCCCTGTATACAGCCCCCCTTATGTTGTCCTCCCCCTGTATACAGCCCCCCTTATGTTGTCCTCCCCCTGTATACAGCCCCCCTTATGTTGTCCTCCCCCTGTATACAGCCCCCCTTATGTTGTCCTCCCCCTGTATACAGCCCCCCTTTATGTTGTCCTTCCCTGTATACAGCCCCCCTATGTTGTCCTCCCCCTGTATACAGCCCCCCTTATGTTGTCCTCCCCCTGTATACAGCCCCCCTTTATGTTGTCCTTCCCTGTATACAGCCCCCCTATGTTGTCCTCCCCCTGTATACAGCCCCCCTTATGTTGTCCTTCCCTGTATACAGCCCCCCTATGTTGTCCTCCCCCTGTATACAGCCCCCCTTATGTTGTCCTCCCCCTGTATACAGCCCCCCTTATGTTGTCCTCCCCCTGTATATAGCCCCCCTTATGTTGTCCTCCCCCTGTATACAGCCCCCCTTATGTTGTCCTCCCCCTGTATACAGCCCCCCTTTATGTTGTCCTTCCCTGTATACAGCCCCCCTATGTTGTCCTCCCCCTGTATACAGCCCCCCTTATGTTGTCCTCCCCCTGTATACAGCCCCCCTTTATGTTGTTCTCCCCCTGTATACAGCCCCTTATGTTGTCCTCCCCCTGTATACAGCCCCCCTTATGTTGTCCTCCCCCTGTATACAGCCCCCCTTATGTTGTCCTCCCCCTGTATACAGCCCCCCTTATGTTGTCCTCCCCCTGTATACAGCCCCCCTTATGTTGTCCTCCCCCTGTATACAGCCCCCCTTATGTTGTCCTCCCCCTGTATATAGCCCCCTTATGTTGTCCTCCCCCTGTATACAGACCCCCTTATGTTGTCCTCCCCCTGTATACAGACCCCTTCTGTTGTCCTCCCCCTGTATACAGACCCCTTCTGTTGTCCTCCCCCTGTATACAGACCCCCTTCTGTTGTCCTCCCCCTGTATACAGACCCCTTCTGTTGTCCTCCCCCTGTATACAGACCCCTTCTGTTGTCCTCCCCCTGTATACAGACCCCCTTCTGTTGTCCTCCCCCTGTATACAGACCCCTTCTGTTGTCCTCCCCCTGTATACAGACCCCCTTCTGTTGTCCTCCCCCTGTATACAGACCCCCTTCTTGTCCTCCCCTGTATACAGACCCCCTTCTGTTGCCCCCCCCCTGTATACAGCCCCCCTATGTTGCCCTCCCCCTGTATACAGCCCCTTATGTTGTCCTCCCCTGTATACAACCCCCCTTATGTTGTCCTCCCCCTGTATACAGCCCCCCCCCCCTTATCTTGCCCCCTCTGATAAAAAATAAAAAAAAACACAAGACAACTCACCTAACCACACGCTCCCCCGTCGGTCGCCGGTGTCCTCTTCTCTGACAGCAGCTCCGATGTGAAGTCCCGCCGGCGCCATCACTGACCTCAGTGTGCGCCGCGGTGGCTGGGACTTCCGGTATGCGCTGCATGAACCGGAAGTCCTAGCCGCCGCGGCGCACACTGAGGTCAGTGATGGCGCCGCCGGGACTTCGCAACGGAGCTTGTGTAACTCTTGTGATCGCAAGCAAATCTCTGCTTGCGGTCACAAGAGTGATTGACAGGGCGGGAAGCCGTAGGCTTCCCGCCCTGTCAATCACAACACTGCTTACATTTAACTGGAAGCGATTGTTGCGATCGCTTCCAGTTAAAAAGGGAGGTGCGGCCCCCGGCCCCCCTAGGAGCAGGGGGCCCACTCCAGCTCGGGGCCCACCGGGGGTTTCCCCGGCCCCCCGGTGGCCCAGTCCGAGCCTGTTGACGCGGGTCAAAGGGGTAGTGACTCTCCTTAAGGAGAGCCCGTCATAAATACATGTGGAGACTTACAGACCATTGCTGCTCCACTAAGAATTCTGGAAAGAAAGGATATGCAAAATAGCTCTCACACCTCTTGAGCAAAGAGATGTCCCTTCAAGTCAAGTTTTGCTCAGTCAAGGAGCCTTAGAACATTGACTGTGGATTTTATGCCAAGCCAAACAATCTCTCCAAAATGAAAGATTTCCCATCTGCATACAGCTGTTTCGGGGGTTTCGCCCCCTCATCAGTGCTTTGCTCAAGAGGTGTGAGAGCTATTTTGCATATCCTTTCCTCTGTAAGTCTCCACACATCTTTATGACGAGCTCTTCTTAAGGAGAGTCACTATTCCTATGAACCACGTCAATAGACCGCTCACTAGCCAGCCAACACCCTGCTTTGCACTGATGAGGGGCAAAAATCCTGAAACTGCTGTCTGCAGATGGGAAATCTTTCATTTTGGAGAGATTGTTTGTGTTACACTTTGTGTGGACACTTTGTGGAAGCCTATGGCTGGTAGGGGTGTACACAGCAGATAACAGTCACAGTAAGTATATGCAGACTCACGTTTTGTTGCAGCAGCACTGGATGATGTCCGGCAGGTGAGCAGAGTGTGGTTCAGCAGAGCTGGAGGTGGTAAGCGGCTGTTCCACTAACAGATCTGTAGGAAGATAGCACACAGCAGGAGCGGGTCCTGGGTAGGTGAGCGGCAGCGCCGCTGACAGACAGCAGGCAGGATGTGTAGCACTAGGTAAACCTTGCTGAGGAGTTTAAGCAGCAGAGTGATCCCATGTGCAGCAGTAGTAATAATCAGGAGGTCTAGTAGCAGGACTCTGGAATAAGAGGACCGCAGCAATATACAAACAGGAGAGTCTGTAAGCTAGAGGCAGACAGAAGCTAAGTTCTAACTGATACTCAGGCAGGGAGGGGCACAGGTGCACACATTATTATAGCCTCAGAGAGCAGGTAAGATGGCCACTGAAGCCACTGGCCCTTTGGCCAGGCTTTCCTGGATGTCTTCGGTGAAACTCGGATAACAAGCGGGGAGCATTAATATTTTCCACAGGTTCCCAAGATTTTTCTTCGGCTGGATACCCTTCCCACTTGACTAAATATTGCAGCCGGTTCCTATGGATCCTGGAATCGAGAATTTCCTCCACCACAAATTGTTCCTCACCATCAATCAAAACCGGAGCGGGTGGTTGGGCAGAGCGTCCGGGGCAAGGATTAGGGACAGCAGCCTTCAATAGTGAGACATGAAATACTGGATGGACCTTCATGGTCTTGGGGAGCTTTAGCCGAACAGCCACTGCACTTATGATGGTACTTATTTTAAATGGACCCACAAATTTCTGCCCAAGCTTCGGAGAAGGTACTCTCATTTTTACATTTTTAGTGGAGAGCCAGACAGAATCTCCTACTTTGAACATGGGTGCTGGTCTACGAGACTGATCAGCAGATCTTTTATATCTCTCCTGGGCTGAGGTCAAGGTTTCCTTCAGCACTTCCAGGTTTTGCTGAAGAGCTGTTACACGTTCTGCAACTGCTGGCATGGCAACATCAATTGGCAGTCTTGGTAGAATCTTGGGATGGAACCCCAGATTGGCATAGAAGGGTGACATCTTTGTGGAGGCACTCTGGGAGTTGTTGTAGGAAAACTCCGCCAGAGGGAGAAGATCCAGCCAATCATCCTGCAAATGACTGATGAAACAACGCAATTACTGTTCTAAGGTCTGATTAGTCCGTTCGGGCTGTCCATTTGACTGTGGATGATAAGCAGAAGACAAGCAGACCTTGATGTCCAATGCCGAACAAAATCCTTGCCAGAATCTTGCCATAAATTGGGCTCCTCGGTCTGAAATGACTTCGTCGTGGACACCATGTAGCTGAAAGACATTTTGAATAATTAATTCCACAGTGTCCTTCGCAGATGGTAGTCCACAGCAGGGTATGAAGTGAGCAGCCTTGGTCAATCGGTCAACCACTACTAGAATGGTGTTCATTCCCTTAGAGGTGGGCAGTTCAACAATGAAGTCCATAGAGATGGAACCCCATGGACGAGAAGGCACCGGCAACGGTTGTAGGAGTCCAGTCGGAGCAGACCTGGGTGTCTTACACCTGGCACAGACCTCACAGGAGCGGACATAGCTCTTAACATCCCCCTGATAGCCGGGCCACCAGAAGAATCGTGAAAGGAACTCCTGAGTCTTCTGTACCCTTTTATGACCTGCCACCTTGGAGTCATGCATCAGTTTCAGCACTCTTAATCTAGCAGTTTTAGGCACATATAGGCATTGACCTTGGAACCATACTCCACTTTTGAAGGTTAAGTGCACGTCATCAGCCGGCCGGGACAAAAGAGGGTCATTGGCATAGGCTTCCTTAAAGATATTAATTAGGTCTTGATTCTGTATCACTCCTACTACATTAGCTTCTGGTACTATGGTCTTAGATGATGAAGCAGAATCTAATTCAGTAGAGAACATCCGGGAAAGGGCGTCAGCCTTGCTGTTACGGGAGCCTGGTCGGTAGGAGATGATGAAATTAAATTGGTTTAGAAATAGGCTCCAGCGAACCTGTCGGGGGGAAAGACATCTTGCTGATCGGACAAATTCCAAATTACGGTGATCGGTGAGTACGACAATTTGCTGAGAAGCCCCCTGCAAGTGATGCCTCCATTCCTTGAACGCGGAGATGATCGCCAGTAGCTCCTTGTTTCCAACATCATAGTTCCTCTCAGCAGATGATAACTTCCGAGAGAAGAATGCGCAGGGGTGCAACAGACCTTTTTCCCCCCGTCCTCTGGGATAAAACAGCCCCCACAGCACAATCTGAGGCATCCACCTCAATTATGAATGCCAACTCTGGATCAGGATGTTTTAATACTGGGGCAGATGTGAATTTTGATTTAAGGCGGGTGAATGCCTCCTGGGCCTGAGTTGTCCAATGAAACACTGTCCCATTCTTGGTAAGTTGGGTGATAGGACTGACGATCTCTAAAAAAAGTGCTCTATGAAGCGCCGGTAAAAGTTGGCAAAGCCTACAAAGCGTTGTACTTCCCGGATGTTCTTTGGGACTGGCCAATCAATAACTGCTTGGATCTTGCTGGTATCCATATGCAACCCTTGTGGCGAGATTACATAGCCCAGAAACTGGATCTCAGTCTTGTGGAACTCGCATTTTTCAAGTTTGATGTAAAGATGGTTTACTCGAAGGCGGTCCAGAACGGTCTTCACATGCTCCTGATGTTCTTGTAGGGTATTAGAGAAGATAAGAATATCATCGAGATAGACCACCATGAACTAATCCAAGAGATCCCGGAAGATGTCATTAGCAAGGTGCTGGAAAGTAGCTGGGGCATTGCAAAGCCCAAATGGCATGACGAGGTACTCAAAATGTCCATAGCGACACCGAAAGGCAGTCTTCCAATCGTCCCCAGGTCTGATCCGCACCAAATTGTAAGCTCCACGAAGATCTAATTTAGAGAAAATTTTGGCACGGCGAACTCTTTCCAGAAGTTCAGGGATCAGAGGAAGCGGATAGCGATTCCGGACAGTTACTTTATTCAGCTCCCGATAATCAATGCAGGGTCTAAGGGACCCATCTTTCTTTTTCACAAAGAAAATTGGAGCACCCGCTGGGGATGAAGAAGGACGGATAAATCCCTTTGCCAGGTTCTCATCAATGTACTCCTTGAGGGCCTTTAACTGTGGTCCAGCCAGGGGATAGATGTGACCAAACGGTATCGCTGCACCGGGCAGAAGCTCAATCGGACAGTCATACGGCCGGTGCAGAGGAAGCTTATCCGCATTCTTCTTGTCGCATACATCCAAGTAGTCATGATAGACTAATGGAAGATTGTTTAAGACACTGTCAGGAATAGATTTGGCTGGGCAAATGGCTGATGTATTACTTGCTGGGAAGCGTATCTCCCTAGTTTCCCAATTGATAACTGGGTTTTGCTTCTTCAACCATGGGAGGCCTAAGATGATTGGAAAATGAGGAAAGGAGATGAGCATGAAAGAGAGTATCTCTTGATGGTCGGGTGGCATGGAGACCCTCAGGGGTCTTGTTTCCTGATCTATCGGCCCTGAGGCCAGGGGGGAACCATCCACGGTCTCCATAAGCACAGGTGAAGCTTTTAGTTGGGTGGCAATACCATGTTCCTTGGCAAAGGCAAGATCCATGAAGTTGCCGCTAGCCCCGGAATCCACCATAGCTGAAGTGGGGACCCAGCACTTGCTCCAAATCTGAATAGGCAAGAAGCAATGGGTGTTCTTTTTCTTCTTCTCAAGCTGTGGTGCCACAGAAGACAGGGTCTGAATAACTGCATTCAACTGCTCTGATGCTTCTGAGTGCTCTGATTCAGAGTCAGACAGATCACCTTCTGCCAAGGCTGCGGCTGTTCTGCGAGGCCGATTAGGGCAATTTATCAGAAAGTGGCCAGACTCTCCACAATAAAGACATAAACCTTCCCGCAGCCTGCGCTCTCTGCGGGCATTACTCTCTCATCTCTGTACTGCATCTAATTGCATCGGCTCAACATCCTGTGGGGATTTGTTAGAAGGTTCCCTGGGATATGCAGATGGGGAAGCTGATGGACTGTCCCTTCAATTCAATGCTGCCCACTTCTCTTGTCTCCGTTCAGATAAACGAATATCTATCCGAATGCAATGATGTACAAAATATCCAAATTCTGAGGGAGCCTCACTGCGGGCCAGCTCGTCCTTGATGGCGCTAGATAATCCTTTCCTAAAGGGAGGGAGTTGGGCCTCAGGATTCCAAGTCGTATCAATGGACCATCTCTTAAATTCCATGGCGTATTCTGTGACAGAACGTCTGCCTTGTCGGAGCGCCAATAAGTTGGTCTCTGTGGTGATGCGACGATTTGGCTCATCAAACATTAGCCTCATGCCAGCCAGGAACTGAGTCAGACTGTTCAAACAGGGATCACCGGTCTCAATTAGTGGATTTGCCCATGCTAGAGCCTTGTGTGTCAAAAGCATAATGATACAGAGTACTTTGGCGCTGTCATTCGGGAATTGGCTGGCGTGTGCATCAAAGTATAGCTGACACTGATTAACAAAGCCACGGAACTTGTCACGATCTCCACCGAACCTGAACGGTGGCAATTTAGGAGGACCCAGTACTACAGGGGAAGCTGGCATCTGCGCCTCAACAGAGGTGGTCCTAGCGCGCAAATCCTGGATTGCTATGTTAAGTTCATGCGCATTTTCATTTGCTTGAGTCTCCAGAGCAATTATTTTAGTCTTTAGAGACTGCACTTCAGTATATATAGAAGATGTGATTTCATGAAGTCTCTTAATACGGGCTTCCAAATCCCCAGACCCAGCGCCCTCCATCTTGTAGGCCTGAGTATCCTGTTACACTTTGTGTGGATACTTTGTGGAAGCCTATGGCTGGTAGGGGTGTACACAGCAGATAACAGTCACAGTAAGTATATGCAGCAGCGCTGGATGATGTCCGGCAGGTGAGCAGAGTGTGGTTCAGCAGAGCTGGAGGTGGTAAGCGGCTGTTCCACTAACAGATCTGTAGGAAGATAGCACACAGCAGGAGCGGGTCCTGGGTAGGTGAGCGGCAGCGCCGCTGACAGACAGCAGGCAGGATGTGTAGCACTAGGTAAACCTTGCTGAGGAGTTTAAACAGCAGAGTGATCCCATGCAGTGGCGTAGCTACCATGAAGACAGGGAAGGCAGTTGCTATGGGGCCCCGCACTACAGGGGGCCCGGGGGCCCGCCTGGCCTGTCTCCCCTGTCTTCAAGGTAGCTACGCTACTGATAATAAAGCACCCTGCCAGAGACGCAGAAGGGAGCGTCTGCAATCCCCTCTGTAACACCTCCGCACCTCCCCCTGACACAGGCTCAGAACGTCCTGCACCAGTATCCCCCTCTCCACAAGTTGAACAATCCCGGGACGTTCCGCTAAGCCCCGCCCCCATCGCGGCAAGCCCCGCCCCCAGCGCCCACCGCGGGTGGGATATTCGCTCATGGCACATGGCCTGAGGAGGAGACACAGCAGGAAGATGGTAACTATCACTGCCAGCTGGAAGTCACCAGCTTCCCTGGCATCCTGTATAATGGGGGTCACTCAGGCTCAGCTTCCCTGGCATCCTGTATAATGGGGTCACCAGCTTCCCTGTCATCCTGTATAATGGGGGTCACCAGCTTCCCTGGCATCCTGTATAATGGGGTCACTCAGCTTCCCTGGCATCCTGTATAATGGGGGTCACCAGCTTCCCTGTCATCCTGTATAATGGGGTCACTCAGGCTCAGCTTCCCTGGCATCCTGTATAATGGGGGTTACACAGGCTCAGCTTCCCTGGCATCCCGTATAATGGGGTCACCCAGCTTCCCTGGCATCCTGTATAATGGGGGTCACTCAGGCTCAGCTTCCCTGGTATCCTGTATAATGGGGTCAGTCAGCCTCCCTGGTATCCTGTATAATGGGGTCAGTCAGCTTTCCTGGTATCCTGTATAATGGGGTCACCCAGCTTCCCTGGTATCCTGTATAATGAGGTCACTCCGCTTCCCTGGCATCCTATATAATGGGGTCACCAGCTTTCCTGGCATCCTGTATAATAGGGTCACTCAGCCTCCCTGGCATCCTGTATAATGGGGTCACTCAGCCTCCCTGGCATGCTGTATAATGGGGTCACTCAGCCTCCCTAGCATCCTGTATAATGAGGTCACTCAGCCTCCCTGGCATCCTGTATAATGGTGGTCACTCAGCTTCCCTGCATCCTGTATAATGGGGTCACTCAGCCTCCCTAGCATCCTGTATAATGGGGTCATCCCGCTTCCCTAGCATCCTGTATAGTAGTCAGTATAATGGAGGTCACCCCCCTGGACTCAGAGCTGCCGCAACCAGCAGGGACTCCGAGCGGCCTGCTACCCCCCCCCCCCCCCCAGCGTCTCAGAGCTGCCAAAGGCAGGGGGACAGCTCCATATCGCCAGTACAGGTAATATGTTGGGGGGCCCCATACACTTTTTTGCTATGGGGCCCCATGAATCCTAGTTACGCCCCTGATCCCATGTGCAGCAGTGGTAATAATCAGGAGGTCTAGTAGCAGGACTCTGGAATAAGAGGACCGCAGCAATATACAAACAGGAGAGTCTGTAAGCTAGAGGCAGACAGAAGCTAAGTTCTAACTGATACTCCTAGGCAGGGAGGGGCACAGGTGCACACATTATTATAGCCTCAGAGAGCAGGTAAGATGGCCACTGAAGCTGCAGTGGCCATCTTGCAAAGAGGCAGAAATGCCCACAAACACAGCAATCATAAAACCAGGACCGGATCCTAACAGTTTGGCTTGGCATAAAATCCACAGTCAATGTTCTAAGGCTCCTTGACTGAGCAAAACTTGACTTGAAGGGACATCTCTTTGCTCAAGAGGTGTGAGAGCTATTTTGCATATCCTTACCCCCCTCATTGATAATCAGCTCATGTAAAAGACTTTTAAGAAAAGGAAGTTGAAGGTATCAAAGAGTCGTTTTCGGTTGTTGGACACGGTAGACGATAGAGGTATAATAGGTTTGTTTGGGACATTGAAGGACAGAGTAGTAGGCTCTGGGTGTCTAGGACTGGGCACCATACGATAAGTCTTATACATCATATTGAGAATAATATGAGAATAATATGAGTGTTGCCACTAAAGCATTAGGTGAACACCGGCTTTGACCACTTGATGTCTATTTCGTGCACTATTTATTTGTTTATAGTCCCGGTGTTCTTCGTCATCCCCATATCATTAACTCAATATAACTACTCTAGGAAGATAAGTCTCAGGGAGGATCATCTGCAGTCATTCCCAAGGTGATAAATTGGAGTGTCGCAGTTGCCTTATAAGTTTTATGAACCAAGTAGAGATGAGCGAACCGGGCTCAGGTTCGAGTCCATCCGAACCCGAATGATCGGTATTTGAGGTATCGGTATTAGCTGGGGCTGCTGAAGTTGGATAAAGCTCTAAGGTTGTCTGGAAAACATGGATACAGCCAATGACTATATCCATGTTTTCCACATAGCCTTAGGGCTTTATCCAAGTTCAGCAGCCACCGCTAATCAAATACTGAACGTTCGACTTCGGATGGACTCCAGCATGCTCAAGGTTCGCTCATCTCTAGAACCAAGCCAAAATATGAAATGACTTATCTCTTAACTTTAGGGCAGATATGGTGACATAATTCTAGTATTTTTTGAACAATCGGCAGATCTTCATTCAGCCAACTAATATCTCTCTCGGCCTCTACGTATGCAAAACTATGCAAGAGCGTGAAGGTCCTTGTACTAACACTGACACAAGAAAGTGCTTTACAGCGAGGACCTACATGTGACAACCATAGTGGTGGGGGAGCAAAGAAGGGAAGTATAGGATTTTTTTTCTATGTAGCTTTACCAAGAGCATACTTAGATAGAAAGTTGCTTAGAACATCCCTTTAAGGCCAAAGGATAGAAAAATCACCAGTGCATTGCTCTCTCTGGGAGTCCGATGAAGCCATTTTAAAGTAGCATCTGGCATTCATTGGGATGTTACGTTGATAGGAACCACTTACCTAAGTGTTGTTGTAGATCTGTGAAGGAAGTGACTGAGGAGGTGGTGTGCTTTTGGTAATGCCTACCGGACAGCTTAGTAACTTGCAGCCATTGTATTATTACTCAGGTGCGCTGAAGGAGACACTTGACATTCTCAGCTCTGCTACATCTGACCAAGACAGATGTTAGACAGAGGGCTTTGTAGTCTGTAGAGTATGTAGCCCTCTATACAACACCATATACTAGTCCTGAGCATTACTAGGCAGCTGTGAGGGCAGATGACATCACTTCCTGTACACGCTCATACTAGGTAGCTATGAGGGCAGATGACATCACTTCCTGTACACGCCCATTCTAGGCAGCTATGAGGGCAGATGACATCACTTCCTGTACACGCCCACACAGTTTAGAAGAAATGCTGATTAGGTGAGTAGAGGTAGGAGGAGAATTGCTGGCAAAGCAAAAGAGTAAAAAATAGAAAAAGGGTCTAGGAGGGATCACAGACATTGCCCAAGCAAGCCCGTCTCCTTCAGGCTTTGGGAATACCCAAAAAAAAAAAAAAAAAAAAAAGAATGAACGAGTACTCAATTGATTTATTATTATTATTTTTTTTTTAGCTTAATCATTGCTGCATTTTGTTAGTCTACTTTTCATTGCCTCCATTTGCCAGGATCCTGCTGTACACTGACGAGGGGCAAATACTCCGAAACAACTGTCTGTGGATGGATATCTGGCTTTGGTATTTCCCTTGTCATGCTGCAACTGGGTTACACTTTGATGTAAAAGGGGCCACTCTGCTATTTCTCTATTGTTGTCCCAATACTCACAACCGCGTGGGACCGTGGGGTGGTTTGGTGATCTCCCCACTGGGAGCCAACCCTTGGCAACAGTTTCCTTCCCTGGAGAGAGGGATATCTGGCTATTCCTGTGTTTTGAGACTCGTAACTGAGGCTGCACGGACCTTCTTTTTTTTTTGCATACTCTGACCATTTGCTTTCACTTGGCTCTCCTAAGACATTTGCCCTTCGGGCTGAAATGGGGCACAGCGCTCAACCTATGGACTATATGCGCCAAAGGAAAAATTTTTTCATTATGCCGTTCAACCTGGGGTAAAACTGACTTGTTATATATGTTCCTTAAGTCGGCACGATTACAACGATATGTAACATGTTTGGTCTATGGGGCTGTGTGAGGTGTGATGTTTTGCGCCATGATCTGTACTTTCTATCGGTACCTTGATTGCGCATATACGACTTTTTGATTGCTTTTTATTACAATTTTTCTGGATTTGATGCGACCAAAAATGCACAATTTTGCACTTTGGAACTGTTTTGCGCTTACGCCGTTTATCGTGCAAGATCAGGAATGAAATAAATTAATATTTTGGGCGATTACGCACGCGGCGATACCAAACATGTTTTTTTTTTATTTTTTTTTTTTATTTATAACATGGGAAAAGGGGGGTGATTCAATCTTTTATTAGGGGAGGGGGCTTTTTATAAATAATAAAACTTTTTTTTTACACTTATACTAGAAGTCCCCCTGGGGTTAGGGTTATTCCCCCCCTGTGGTTAGGGTTATTGCCCCTGGGGTTAGGGTTATTCCCCCTGGGGTTAGGGTTATTCCCCCCCTGGTGTTAGGGTTATTCCCCCTGGGGTTAGGGTTATTCCCCCCTGGGGTTAGGGTTATTCCCCCTGGGGTTAGGGTTATTCCCCCCCTGGGGTTAGGGTTATTCCCCCCTGGGGTTAGGGTTATCCCCTGGGGGACTTCTAGTATAGCCACACTGATCTCTCATACAGATCTATGTAGTATAGTTATACTGCATAGATCGATGAGATAGGCATTCTATTGTTTTCGGCTGCTGCAGCTGAAAACAATAGAATGCCGAGACGGGATCGGCTCATTGCGGCGCAGACCCCGGCCGGTAACAGGTGCGGGGATTGCTCCTCCGCAACCACGCGATCCCCCCCACTAGACACCAGGGCAGGGGAACAGCTGCTTTTTAAATGCAGCTGTCAACTTTGACAGCTGCATTAAGAAAGCTAATTAGCGGGCACGGCAAACGGACTGTGTCCGCTAATAGCCGTGGTCCCGGGCTGCATAAAGCACCTGGGATCACAGTGGTTCAGAGCAGGGCCGCCGCGCCCCCCCCCCCCCCCCACCTCTGAACTACCCTAGCGAAGCCAGGACGTACAGGTTAGCCCTGGGTCATCTAGGGGTTAAATACTCCTCGGTACAGTCTCTGGCCAAGCAAAGGGTCATATGACTGAAGGAGCCATCATTTTTATAGTCCCAGAGAAACCCTTTAACTGAAGTGAGGATTAGGCCTAAAAAACAATTCAGGTTTAAATTGAAAATTACTATATGCACCTAGGTGGCATCTATAGGAGTTATCTATCAAATTTTTAAAAAATTGAAACCATATTCACCATATTACACAGAACAATAGTCGTTGCTATGAGGGTTTACTCCATCTGAGCCCAGCAAATGAAGGAACGATGTGGAATTACACTGAACGATTGGTGAACGATTAGTGAGCGGAATTACAGCGAACGACTAACAATGATTTTGGTGTCAGCACCAAACGATCTATGAACAATTTCTTCTTGGTCGTTGACTGTTTGCACGAAACGATTATCCTTTAAATTTGAACAATATAACGCTAATTCATAGGATAATCGTCCCATGTAATAGGGTCCATAGTTTGGATAGATAAGGAGCGCTTGAAGTTTTGTGCTTTACTAAGCAGGTTTCCAACAGACACTAAGGGTTTTATTACATGGCCGACATTAAGGAGAAAGTGAGCACCGACCTGTCAGGTCAACTGAAGGAAGATCATCCAGCACCACGTCCATAAAAGTCTTCCATTTATTAATCAGAAATTGAGTTTATAACAAACATGGTGATCGCTTACCTACACTAGATGTATTTCGGCCATAGGCTTTTATTACAGCCGGCTGTGCTATTACACACACGACATCGTACGGGGAGAAGCACTGGGCTGCCAGATCTTTAGATCAAGGTAGCGGTGGTCTGCTGACAGCGTTCCTATCACACGGAGTGACGGGCAGCAGACTGTTGCTATCATTGTTGTTCTTTTGAACATGTTCAAAGACAACGAACAGCCAATATTGTGCATATTGGCTGATCATTGCCTTTGAACGTGAGCTACTACACCAATTATTGTCCCGAATGACCAGCAATCTGCCAAATACTACTGATAATGGCTTCTTTTTAATCTACAATGGTAGTCTAGGTAGATTTTTATATTTTTTTGTCCCCCCCCCTAAAGCGACCCTCATACGTGGATTGTTGACCCATGTAATGTCTATGAATTTAGTAGGGAGTGTCTTCAAGCTTTTCAGGTATGCATTCTCTTTGACTTGCAGGATTTAAAGGTGATTTTCTCATATTCCCCCACCCTGCTTTTAGGTCAGCCTATGTACACTTTGGCAGGATGATGGCTTTCTCATAGGTTTTCCAAACACTTCATCTCTCAGGCCATAAATTAAAGGGCTGGCAAATCTGGGAAGACACATCACTAAGATGAAGTTGGTAATGGGTAAGTATCGAAAATATGACGTCAAATATGTTTCTGTTATTATGGTGGTAAGAGACAACATGGATAATAGAAGCTGAAATGCGTGGAGAAGGAGGGTCTTCCCGGCCTTCGATGCAAATTTTTCAGAATCCATCCGCCGAGCAACCAGCATGACTTTAACGTATGTGTAGGCGATGATCATCCCCACCACGGAGAAACTGAGAGTATCAAGAAATGTTCTTATAACTACTTGGAAGCTGAGCTCCAATGACCTCCAGTCGCAGATAACCTTAAAGTAAAAAGTTCTTGAGTCGGTAAAACAACAATAGGCAACAACATTAGCAAGCTGTGGAATCATTCCAACCATCCACATGTAAACAATGGCGTGGCAGGATCTCTGAGCCGTGCACAACTCTGCGTATCGTAATGGGTGGCAGATGGCCATGTAACGTTCCAAGGACATGACTGCCAGGTTGTAAGGGGTAATCCTGAACGTACATGTGGAAAAACAGGTTATTACAAGACATGCTGGAATGGGCAAAATAATGTGGTAGATTGCAAACAGAAAGAGGAAGAATGAGATGGCTAGGTAGATGACATCGTTGAGAAGCATGTGAATGAACAAGATGTAACGGGAGGTCTCCCGGACCTGGGGGGTGGTGAAGAAGACATTCAGTATGATGGCCATAAAGTACACAAAGATAACAAAGAAGGGGAGCATCACAGCAGAGACAGCGATCCCCAAGATCTCCACAGTCAGAGCTCCTTTGGTAGTGGTGCTATTACTCAGCTCGGTGGAATTTACCATCTCCAAACCACACAAGGTGCTCTTCTATCACCTGAACAGAATAACGAACAGGAAATTTTGGGTTGTACCAATTGTATGCAGAACTTCAGAAAATAGAAACAAATCTCAATATAATTTTCTTTTTGTCAGAATTTTTTTAAAATTAAGTTGACATCATGCAATAAGAAAGCCCTCTCCCTACCGTGAGCGGGATAAGGATTGAACACTTCTACAGCTCAATCCCACCCTCACCCAGACTACAACACGAGTATAACACAACCCCACACACACAGGAACACCGCTACTGACACCACTTATTCAACGTGGGCGATAAGTTCCAATACTGCACACATGACCACTCATTGAATATTGACGAAAAGTCCCAACCACACGCACAACCATTTATTAAGGTTGATATCACACAGCAGTTTTTTTCGAAAACTTTCACTGCAGTTTTTGTTCCAAAACCAGGATTCAGATGGAAAGGACAATATAAAGAGAGGGCTTGAACTTCTCTTTTCTGTTGGATCCACTTCTGGTTTTGGCACAAAAATTGTGTGTGTCTACAGCCTTAACGTGGGTGATGATGAGTCCCAACAACACACACACAATCACCTACTCAATGTGAACAATTCCATTCCAATTCCAAGTTCCAACCCCCCACACACAACGTACACTCTCATACCAAGTTTAGTCTAGCAGGCTATAGATAATACCGCATGGACTAGTTACAATATATACTGTAGGAAAATACTTAGGGCTTTCTAAGAAAACAAGGATAAACTATGAATGTTTTAGATTTATGGATACTGAAAAATATGCAAATATGTTACTATAATAAATAGATTAAAAAAAAAGCTAAAAAATCCAAAACTTTCTTTGCGGTAAAGTTTGGTTTCTCCCAGAGAGACAGACAGAAAACAAACACTTTGCCAACTGGATTGGGTCCCCAACCTGTATTATTTTTACACTTTTGAGGACGATCCTCCTCCACCCTAGCTAGCTCGGTCCATAGAGAGGGCATTTCATTATTTATGCACAATGTCACCAATTTTTTTTCTTTTTACCAGTGATTATTAAATATTATAGAACATACATTGCCTCCAACCCCAAACGGAAAACAATACACCGACAAGCATCTCTGCATACAGTATATGGACAAAGGGATTGGGACACCTATGCAATGCACGGATAGAAACATTTAGGACAACCTATTCTAAATCTGAGCTGGCCCCCCATCACATTTATAACTGCGACTGCTCTTCTGAAACTTTCTGCAAGATTTTGGAGGTGTCCGTGAGTCTTTTTGCCCATTTGTGAGCATTTTTTAGGTCAGACACTCACAGGGCCCGACGCTGCACATCACTTGGACCCTGGAGAAATGCTTCTCTATCTGGTAGTCTAAAGAATCAGCCTGGGTTTGGTGAATGCCGGGAGAACATCACCGACCCAACTGCATTGTACAGTTTGGTGGAGGAGGGATAGTACTGTAGGGGGCTCCCCGAATCAATAGTCTTACTCTTTTGCCCCCACCCCATGGTCCCGGAAGTGTAGTATTTCTCTAGATTCTTGTATCGTCACCATCCCTGGTCCATTCATCAGCACCATCTTGGGTTGCGTCACAGATCAGGGCGTTCTTTCTTTTTGGATGGCGACTCCCTTCGAACTCTCCACTACGCATATTGGCTGGGAGGGCTGCGACCTGTCTCATAGGGGGGGGGGGGGGGGGGGAATCAGATAGTTGGCGTCATGACGGACGTTAGACACATGGGATGCCAGAATCTGTAGACCATGAGCGGCGACTCTCAGTGCCTACACCAGTTGTGCAATGTGTAAACGGGCTCGAGAGTGGTAATTTCGGGTTCAAAAGATACAGGGACATAAGGTAAAGAAGACTCCCTGACAAAATTTTTCTAAAATCCATTGGAGTTCTTCTTTAACCAAGGACCCTCAATCACTACAATCCATGCAACACGTAGACAGCATTGTATACAGCCATCACATTATTGTGCAAGTCTCATAAAATACATTGATGGCTCATATAACATCCACTCCCTCTAGGCTTCCAGGTCCAGCTCCACTGGAACTTCCTTATCATTGAGTTCTCAGCTAAAAGAGGAAATGTTCCCCCCAGCCGCTCCCCACCCCATGCTCAGTCTCTGCTACTTACTGTATGAGGATTACACAAGTCTTCCCACTTCCAGCAATAGGTTACATAGCGCACATACAGAGAGCAGTATACAGAAGTGAGGGGGGGGGAGCGCTATATACCTGCTCCCCGCTCCCCAATGGATTCCACAGGATGAACAATGTCATAGATCGGATTTGACATCGAAATTTCTTCCTATTAACTCATAGCGGTAATATCTCACAAGAGAATCCAGCAGCACAACATGTGTCCTTATGGGATAAGTGAGGAGAGCTGAACTCTGAATACGCATAAAATAATACATATAGAAGATAGATAGATAGTTGAGAGATAGACAGACCCTTGTTGGATCGTGGTTAACTTAAAGGGGTACTCTGATTGATTTTTCAAATCAACTGGTTTCAGAAAGTTTTATAGATTTGTAATGTATTTCTATTTAAAAATCCCCAGTCTTCCAGTACTTATGAGCTGCTGTATGTCCTACAGGAAGTGGTGTATTCTCTGCAGTCTGACACAGCGCTCTCTGCTGCCACCTCTGTCCATGTCAGGAACTGTCTTAAGCAGAAGCAAATCCCCATAGTAAACCTCTCCTGCTCTGCACAGTTCCTGACATAGATAGAAGTAGAAGCAGAGAGCAATGTATCAGAGTGGAAAGAAAACATCACATCATGCAGGACATACAGCAGCTGATAAGTACCGGAAGACTAGAGATTTTTAAATGGAAGAAAATTATAAAACTTCCCCTTAGAAGAGGCTTTGGCTGGTGCACCACTTTTATGGGAATAAGATGACCTGAATGTGTAATCTATTGATCTATTAGCTATGCTACAGAGAGTCTCCTAAGAAGACGTGCTCCTTCTTTACCTACATCTAATTCATCTCCTGACGTCTAAAATGGAGTGAGGTCCTGGCCATGGCATTTTATGAGGAGGGGCACTGTCGCCAGATCTGGATCATTTGATCTCTTTGGCTGCTCATAAGAGTTGTACTTTTTTGTTGCCCTCCCTCACCCCCTGATCTTAACCCATTGAACATGCTCATCCTGATGCCGTCAGCATTGTATAGAGCGAGATAAGGACGTGAGCCCCCTCTATACACCTCCCCCCCCCCAGCTCCTAGCCGGCAAGGCCTGATCTACCATGCCAGCCAATTAACTGTTTGAATGCCACTGTCAAAAATGTCATGGCACCGACTTACCTTCATTGGTGGTCCAGGGGCCAGATTGGCTCCACGCAGCAAATTGCTAGGAACTGTTCTTCAGGCAACCTGGGGCATCGGTGACTTCTTTACCTGGGCTACCTAACACCAGCAGGCTGAAGCAATCGAGTGCTGAGGAGATGGATCAATGCAGTACATATGTACTGCATTGATCCCTATGAGCACTCATGGGATTGCTCATAGGAGCCCCCAGGGGGAATACAAATTCGTTAAAAAGTTTTCACCCCTGTATCCTTTCCTTAGCTATTGCCAAGTGTGAAATTGCCTGAAACAAATGTTTGTTGTCACATTGTCACATTTCTGATCTAGCACGGTAAATGACCTAAGTGCTAAAACCCGTCAACATGCAACAATGCAGATTTGGGGTCACCTCATATCCAGAAACATTGGCATAAGATCGGAATAAAAAATCTTTGTAATTGTACTGACTTGAGAAACACTGCGAGCACTGCCCGTCCCCATAGCGCCGATTTGGCCAGCTGTGGGGTGGATTGGCACTGTGAAGGCTGGCAGTGCTCCTAACAGGTGCCCCAGACCAAGGAGCAAACTACTAACTGCAGCGGAACTGCGCCAAGGATGAAGGTAAGAGACATACCTTCCTCCTTGGGGTCTCCTGTGCAATAGGGACATATTAGCAGGATAGATTCGCCTAACCTGCTGATAGTTCCCCTTTAATTATATTTTTCTTTCATTTTTTCATTTTAAAAAGTTTCTCTCTGTACCCCTTTAAAAGAAATTGTTCTGAATGTGTTGCTTCTGCACTTTTCTACACACGTGCAGTTATGTCGCATGCTTTAAAAAACAAACAGGAAGAAATCTACATCCTTATAATAAATTTTGTTGTGTTTCTATAAATAACGTGAGGGCCATGATTTCAGTACCATGTAAATATCATCTATAGGGTGATGCCAAAGGACCAGACCCACCCACAAACTCACATTAGAGAAGATGGTAAGATGCTCCCATTTGCCCCTATATAAAATTGACAAGTGAGGGGTGAATCTGGTCCCCATGGCAGTGCCCAACACCTGCAGATAAAGATCGCTTTCTAGCATGAAGTAATTGTGTAATGAAATAAATGTTTATACTCTTAGGTTTGATTATCCAGACATGTGTGGGACTCTTAAAAACAAGAAGAAAGCCTCACGTTGGTCTTTATTATCGTGTAATGATGTTACAGCAAGAGTACCAGTGGAAACTGAGCAATTTCATTCCAGAGATTTTACAGGTTTTGTATCTTTCAAATACGTTGGTAGTTTTTTCACTCACCGTTGGAATATTTCTCTATCTCTCTCTCTATCTCTATTTCTGCATAGACTAAAAGTAAAATTATTTTATTTACTTAATTATACAGGGCCTTAAAGAAGCAGTTCACTTTTTTTTTTTTTTGCCCCCCCGGGTAGCCGCTGTCATGTATACTTACATAAGATGATCGGTGTCCCGTTCCCGTCGGTCAGTTCCGTCCCGCGGTGCCGTTCACATCGGGCGCGCGCTCACTTCCGCCGGCGCTGTGACTCCTCTTCTCTCCCTTGTCATTTGAACGCCGGAAGTCACGCGCTTCCATAGAGAATGCATGGAAGCGAGTGACTTCCGGCGTATAATCACTGGGCAGAGAAGAGGACTCGCAGCAGCCGGCGGAAGTGAGCGCGCGCCCGATGTGAACGGCACCGCGGGACGGAACTGACCGACGGGAACGGGACACCGATCATCTTATGTAAGTATACATGACAGCGGCTACCCGGGGGGGCAAAAAAAAAAAAAAGTGAACTGCTTCTTTAATATTGAAAAAAAATTATTTTAAGTTGAATAGTCAGGTTAATAACTGTCAGTAAGTCAAAGGTTTGGCAGCACAGTGGTAGAGGTGTGTAACTGCCGTGGCCCAGGGTGCTGTGAGTTGGTGGTACAGCAAGGTGGGCTCGGGTTCACTTGGGCACTTGTTATGGTGGCCAGGATGGGTGTTGGATAACAACAATAACGCTGGTAACAACTTCTGAGAGCAGATGCAGGTGACAGAAGCAGAGAACAGGTGAAAGAAGTAGAAGTAGCTTTTAGGAAGTGTAGGGACCGTCTTGGGGGCCTTGTCCAGATACAGTAGCTTCTGTACTGTGCCAAGATAGTGTTCGGTAGAAGAAGAAATTGAAGAATACTTGTACTCACGTTTAGATATATATATATCTAACCTCTTTTTGCCCTAACCAGTTCAACAAACACCAGGTTGGGAAGTAAGAGCCCCAGACTTTTACCACTGGGTGAAGCAGGTTTTCCAAAACTTCCTAGAAGAGCCATGAACCATCAGTAGGATCAATCAGTTCCACACTATATGTCCTACTGGGGGTCAGTTCCTAGCTGTGGTAAGTGCCCTGAGAATACAGACGATGGGTCCCAGGTATGGGCAAGGTTTCCTCAGAGGAAGGCTACCCCTCCTGAGGGTTTAGCACTGCATACTTGAGCACTTGCCGCAGAAGGAAAATCTCTCTAGTTGCTGTTCTTTATTCCCTCCAGACCTCTACTGACAGAAGACCAAAGACTGAAGACCTCCCTACAGGAACTAGCCTTCCTTTTATAGGGGTAACTTAGGCTGACTGTGATAGGTGGGGATACTGGGGATAGGAGAGGGAGGGAAAGACACCTGCACCCACGATTGGACAACATAACACATGACAACTAACTGTTAACCCATTACCTTCAGCTGTGCTCATACAAGAGACCTTAACATAAGAGAGAGAGTGACGCCTATTGGAGAAACAGAAATAAGCACCTTCATCCCCTTCTAGTGCGACACCTGACAAAGGCATTTTACCCAGGTGATATACAGACTTAGTGGACCATACGTACTGGGACACTACATAATGACTGGGGTTGTGGACCCGCTGGGCTACTGCTAGTGATGGCAGAGTGAGTTTTGTGGCCTGTCTAAATGCTTGTCATCCGTCCGAGCAGAGTCCGTGGCGGGGGTTCCGCATAGAATTTGAACATACTCTATAAGCGCACTGGCCCTTTAAACTTTATAGAGCTGGTGCGAGCGCCCTAGGTGGCCGGGACATGGGTGCCTGGGGACGGGTAAGGCAGTCACTGTGCAGGTGGACCCATGCAGGGGGTCCCGAAGATCAGGATGCAGCACCTGCAGCAGCAGGGGAGCAACAAGTGCGAGCCACCGTGCGAGCCGCGGCAGTGACATTAGGGTGGGTTCACACTGCGTTTTTGCAATCCGTTTAACGGATCGGTTTTTTTAATGGACAAAAAAATTGTGTCAGCAACGTTCTTGAGTCAAAAAAAAAAAACGGATCCGTTTTGATCCGTTTTTTTTATAATGGAAGTCAATGGAAAAACGGATCAAAATGGATGCACACAATTGGATTGCCAAAATGCAGTGTGAACCCAGCCTTACCCGATATTGTGCACATTACCCAATATTGTATGTCTATAAATTGTAAGATTGTAATATTCTTATTTACATTTGACTTTTTATTCAGGTGTGACTATCCCTCAACAATCTAAACCGTAAAAGAACGGTGAATGTACAGTATAAATAGCGTTGAGAGATCAGTCAGTAATCCCCAATGAAAGTACCTGAAGATTACCAAAATGTGTTGGAGAAGTACTGGGAATACATCCAGTGTCGACCTGGGTTACCTGGGGCCCACCAGAGGAAATGATCCTGGGGGCCCACCAATAAAGAACCATTGAGAAAAGACATGTCAGTCAGTGTAAGTGTAGGTTCTAAAGCTGGGGGCCCACCGGAGGATCCTCCAGTCCGCTGGTGGGCCAGTCCGACACTGAATACATCCCAGAAGTGAGGACTCGGTGACGTCACCTATTTTATATCTCTGTCCCCTCAAGAGTTCCTTTGTGCTTTTAGGTCAAGCTTGGTTCACGTTGACAGGATGGCGCCTTTCTCATAGCTTTACCAAACACTTCATCTCTTACACCATAGATTAAAGGGCTGACAAATCTAGGAAAACACATCACAAAAAAGAAATTGGTGAAGGGCAGGTATTTAAAATATGATATCAAATAGGTCTCCGTAAGTGAAGTGGTGAAGGACAACATGGATAACAGAAGTTGAAATGCGTGGAGCAGGACGGTCTTCCCGGCTTTGGAGGCCTTGTTTCCAGAGCCCATCCTCCGAGCAACCAACATGACTTTAACATAGGTGTAGGCAATGGTCATCCCCACTATGGAGAAGCTGAGAATATCATTAAGTGTTCTCAAGACTATTTGAAAGTCATTCATGGTCAGTGACCTCCAGTCACAGATGACATCAAAGTAAAAGGATCTCGGGTCTGCATAACAACAATAGGAAATAACATTAGCAATTTGTGGAACCATCCCCACCGTCCACATGTAGGCAATGGCGTGGCAGGATCTCTGGGCTGTGCACAACTCAACATACCGAAATGGGTGGCAGATGGCCGTGTAACGTTCCAAGGACATGACTGCCAAGTTGTAAGGAGTAATCCTGAACATACATGTGGAAAAACTGGTAATTATAAAACATATTGGTATGGGCAAAAGTATACGGTAGTTTACACAGACAAAGAGGAAGAACGAGAGGGCTAGGTAGAGGACATCATTGAAAAGCATATGAATGAACAAGATGTAACGGGAGGTCTCCCGGACCTGGGGAGCAGTGAAGAAGACATTTAGTATGATGACCATAAAGTACACAAAGATACCAAAGCAAAGAGGCATCAAGACGACAATAACAGTCCTCAAGATCTGTCCAGTCGTCATGACTTGGGCAGCCATAACATAAGTGGACTGGACTGTAGAATTTACCATTTCCAAACCACCCAAGATGCTGTTTTATAACCTGAAAAAAAGTTACAAAAAGGGAATAAACATTAGAGAGGCCTCCAGTGGTGCAATCAGTCAGTGAGCCGTACTTACTGTATAAATCAATTTTTTTAACCCCTTAAAAAATTAAGTTGGGTCGTTGAAGAGTCTCCTCCATCGACATGACTGTGATAAGAGGTTAACGCTTTTCCACAGATCTTTCACACACTTTCCCCACATAACTGAGTATAACACAAACCTAAAGAGTCCACACACCAAGAAACACCAACACTTCCACCACTAAAGTCCCAACACCACACACACCATATACACACGGTACACTCATTGCATGCTACAAGGCTAATAGTACTATGGTCTAGTAACACCATATACTCTACGGAAATACTTAGGGTTCCTTATGTATAAGAAAGCTAAAGGTCATATAACACGGCACAATATTGGGGGATAAGCGAGTGCAGAACTGTCAGGTTAGTGCTTGCTTCCCAATCCTACCCTGTTTGCTGCCTGTGCTATTACACACACAGACAATGAGTGGGGAGGAACGGGGGAGCACGGTGAGCTGCGGGAGGGGCTGCCCAGACAATCCTTAGGGGGATGGCCCATTAACGTCATCGTCGGTCTGCTGCCACTGCTCCTATTACGAGCACCAGACCATTGATCGTTTGCTGATCGATTGATCGTTCGCTGAGTTTACATGAGCTGATTATCACTCAAATGCGATTGTTATAGCGAAAATTCGAACGATCATCGTTCCATGTAAACGCACCATAACCAGAATAACTTTTACTTAAGGAGTCTTCAGTGCAATACAACAGGTGAACAATGTACAAGAGATAGGATATTATTTTTTGTGACTTTCTCTTGATGGACAACACAAAAGGATTAGCTTGAGTGCTAGTAAGGTAGATAGAGAAGTGTACAGTAGCTTGTCTAATAAGTGCAGAACTCTGCCGGGATAACTTGTAGTGTAACTTGTTTAGAAGAAGGAGAAGCTTTTACTCTCGGTTAACACTAAGAGAAAAAAAAGATCGCCTTATGCCAGAAGAGCCCACCAAGTGTCAGGTCTGGAACAAGTCCCAGGTTGGAACAAATGGGTATAGTTAACCCCTTTAAAGTTACCAGAGTAGGTTGAGCAGGTTCCAATGGAGTACTTCAGCTTATGCTCTTTGCTCCACTGCAAACTAATCCCTGTTTCTGGATTGTCCTGACTAGATCTGAGTTGGTTATCCCTGGCATAGGTAAAGTTTACCCAGGTGATGGTTACCCCACCTTTAGGTTTAGCAGGGTATACTTGTTTTTCCCAAACTCCAACAAAAACCTCTGTCTCTCCAAACTCCAACAAAATGAGCAGAAGCCCTCCCACCAGGAACCAACTATCCTAAAGAGGGTGACAGAGAATACATAGAATAGAGGACTTAGTGGCACACCTGTACTGTAGGGGGTACTGTACTGACACTGACTGACTGATCTATATATATATATATATATATATATATACACACACATATATATCCTAAGACAATAAGAAAATAAATAATATGAGGGCAGACTAGATGGACCAGGGGAGGGCTTTTTCTTCCGACAGTCTTCTATATTTCAAGCTGCAACTACAAATCTGCTAGGAAAAATATTATCAATTCTGTTCCATGTGGATTAACCCAAAGTGAGATTTTCTTTCTCCAGCCCACAGCATGTCAGCATCCTGTATTATACCCCAGAGCTGCACTCACTATTCTACTGATGGGGTCACTGTGTACATATATTACATTACTGATCCTGAATTACATCCTGTATTACACTCCAGAGCTGCACTCACTATTCTGCTGGTGAGGTCACTGTGTACATACATTACATTACTGATCCTGTACAGATCCTGAGTTACATCCTGTATTATACCCCAGAGCTGCACTCACTATTCTGCTGGTTGTAGACAGATACCCTGTAGCATCTAAGCTGATCTACTAATATTAGGTCAGTTTTTCCCTGGAACAGATGACTGGACAATGTCAGATTTTAACAATGCAAATACCTAGAGTTCTGGGCAGACTCTAAACAACATGACCTGCTGGCAATATGATCCATATGACAGCATTGTATACAGCCTGCAAGTATCATAAACTACTATGACGGCTCATATAACATCTCCCCCCTCTAGGCTCCGAAGTCCTGGTATAATTGCGGCCCCCACATTCATATCTTTGGTGTCTGAAGCTAAACATTACTATAACTTTCCTAAAACTTCTCCATGATTAGTTCTATAGGTGGAGGGTGACAGGTTCCTGGCAGCCGCCCCACACCCCATGCTCAGTCTCTGCTACTTACTGTATGAGGATTACACAAGTCTTCCCACTTCCAGCAATAGGTTACATAGCGCACATACAGAGAGCAGTATACAGGAGTGAGGGGGGGAGCGCTATATATCTGCTCCCCGCTCCCCGATGGATTCCACAGGATGAACAATGTCATAGATCGAATTTGACATCGAAATTTCTTCCATTTCATTTGCAGCGGTAATATCTCACAAGAGAATCCAGCCGCACAACATAGATGTGTCCTTATGGGAAAAGTGAGGAGAAGAGCAATATATACATAAAAGAATATAATATTTATAGAGAAAATATACATGAATAGATAGATAGACAGATAGATAGACAGCCAGATAGATAGATAGATAGATAGATAGAAGATAGATAGATACTGTAGATAGATAGATAGATAGATAGATAGATAGATAGATAGGAAATAGATGGATATGGGATAAGTGAGGAGAAGAGCAAGATATACATAAAAGAATATAATATTTATAGATAAAATATACACTCACCGGCCACTTTATTAGGTACACCTGTCCAACTGCACGTTACCACATAATTTCTAATCAGCCAATCACATGGCGGCAACTCAGTGCATTTAGGCATGTAGACATGGTCAAGACAATCTCCTGCAGTTCAAACCGAGCATCAGTATGGGGAAGAAAGGGGATCTGAGTGCCTTTGAACGTGGCATGGTTGTTGGTGCCAGAAGGGCTGGTCTGAGTATTTCAGAAACTGCTGATCTACTAGGATTTTCCCACACAACCATCTCTAGGGTTTACAGAGAATGGTCTGAAAAAGAAAAAACCTCCAGTGAGCGGCAGTTCTGTGGGCGGAAATGCCTTGTTGATGCCAGAGGTCAGAGGAGAATGGGCATGAGAATGGTTTGAGCTGATAGAAAGGCAACAGTGACTCAAATAGCCAACCGTTACAACCAAGGTAGGCAGAAGAGCATCTCTGAACGCACAGTACCTCCAACTTTGAGGCAGATGGGCTACAGCAGCAGAAGACCACACCGGGTGCCACTCCGCTCAGCTAAGAACAGGAAACTGAGGCTACAATTTGCACAAGCTCATCGAAATTGGACAGTAGAAGATTGGAAAAACGTTGCCCGGTCGGATGAGTCTCGATTTCTGCTTGAACATGACAATGAGTTCACTGTACTCCAATGGCCTCCACAGTCACCAGATCTCAATCCAATAGAGAATCTTTGGGATGTGGTGGAACGGGAGATTCGCATCATGGATGTGCAGCCGACAAATCTGCGGAAACTGTGTGATGCCATCATGTCAATATGGACCAAAATCTCTGAGGAAGCTTCCAGCACCTTGTTGTATCTATGCCACCAAGAATTGAGGCAGTTCTGAAGGCAAAAGGGGGTCCAACCCGTTACTAGCATGGTGTACCTAATAAAGTGGCTGGTGAGTGTACATGAATAGATAGATAGATAGATAGATAGATAGATAGATAGATCGATAGATAGATAGGAGATAGATAGATAGATAGATAGGATATAGATAGATAGTAGATAGATAGCAGATAGGAGAGTATGATGATGAAGGGGCAGGAGGATGAAGGGGTAGTAGTATGATAATGGATGAGCAGAAGGATGAAGGGGGTAGTAGTATGATGAAATGGGGTGCAGCTGCATCTTATGGGCACAAATTACCAGTATATACAGTCAGTCAGTCTGGGCCACAGCCTGTATGCTGCTCTGTAGTGGGGTGTGTAATATACTAGGGACCTGACACTAGGGTGGGTAATATACTTGAGACCTTATACTTTGGTGTGTAATATACTGGAGACCTGATACTGGGGTGTGTAATATACTGGAGACCTGATACTGGGGTGTGTAATATACTGGGCACCTGATACTGGGGTGTGCAGTATACTGAGCACCTGATACTGGGCCGTATAATATACTAGGGACCTGATACTGGGGTGTGTAATGCTCCTTTTGTGTTGTTCTGACTGTAAAAATCTAACCAAAGAATTCTGAGAAAAACCCCCCACTGATGAAAAGCCACACCCCGCAAACCATACCCATGATAGACCACGCCCACAATACGCCACACCCCTTGTGAACGCTAAAGTGTCCCCGGAAAAATTTTCACATTTTGGCAACTATGTAGGAGACAGATAGATCCTCACACCAGCCATACTAGGCAATCAGCTAGCTGTCTGCTATTGTAAGGTCCGCACCACTGCTAGTCATGCCATGCAACATTTTGTACTGCATAATGGAATTGCACTGCTGCCACAGCCGCTGGAGCGTGTGGATCGGAAATTCTAGTGTGTTGCCAAATCACAGATGAGACAGTTGACGGGGAGGCCCAGATCCCGTTGCAATGATGCCAGTCGTGCCGAAGCAGGGTGCGAATGTCGGAAGTGGGAACTAAGACCTCGAGCCTTCTTCAGGAGACCGTCAACACCAGGGTAGCACTTAAGAAATTTCTGCCAACCAGGTTCATGACATGTGCCAGACAAGGAACGTGCATGAGTCTGCTAATCTTAAAGGCAGCACGGAGATTGCTCCCGTTGTCACACACCACCTTACCTGATGCCAGGTTCTTAGCACCCAGCCAGTGGTCGGCCAGAGCCCTCCACAGTGTTGACGGTCTCCAAGACAAATTGATTTTAGAACCGCCTGGTTTCTCTTAGCACGTGATGCTACTTGTTAAGGTTGGGGATCCTGGCTGTGCACCATCCCAGCAGTTTTGGAGACTGTTGACAGAGACCCAGAGGCACCAGAGGCAGTGTCAGCCACCAAAGTCACCCAGTGAGCAGTCAGGAATATGTAACGACCTTGGCCGTGCTTAGTGGTCCATGTGTCTGCAGTCAGATGGACCTTGGTGGACACAGATGCAGCCAACGCACTTGAGATACTTTCTGCAAGGTGCTGGGCCAGGGCAGGGAAGCTTTTCTTGCAAAGAAATGCCTGTTAGGCATCTGATACTGGGGACATGCCAGAGCCAGAACGTGGCAAAAGCAATCTGTGTCCACCAGCCGGAAATGAAACATTTCCAAAGCCAACAGCCTGGCAATGCCGACATTAAGTTTTTTGGCTTTGGGATGGTTGGGGTGAAAGCATTTCTTATGCTCCCACACCTGGTACACAGAGGGTTGGCTGCCAGACTGGCAGCTGTACGGTGTGCAGGTCACACTGGTGGTAGGTGAAGGTGCCAGCCGTGTTAGTGGCGGTGGGGAGCGGCCGACAGGATCTTTGAGTGGAGATGATGCTTGGTCTTGCTGCATCGGCAGAAGAGGGCCGCTTTGGCTTGGAAGTGGAGGAGGAGGGGGTAGATGTGACGATAGTTGGAAGCCCAGGACCTGCGTGGTCTTTTCTCTCCGAGTGACTATTCCGCAGTAATTCATGCTTTCCCTGCATGTGCCTGTTCATGTTCGTGGTACCTCTCCCTTTCTTAGGTCGGACCCGCACTGTAACTACCTCCTCCTCCACTGATGATGCCCTCGGCAGCTGTCACTCCAAAGACCACGTTGGATCCGCAATGTCATCATCCTCATCGTCATGACAGGTGACTTTCTCTATCTGTCTACATCCTCAAACTGCGGGCTAGAAGCCACAGGCACTTTCAGGCATTGCTGACTGCTCGGTATTTCTGACGACAGACCAGCTTCCTGATCCTCCTCTTAGGGCATCAGCAATTGGGCGTCAGAGCAGACTAAATCATCCTCTTTGGCCTCTTGACCTTTTGAACCTCCTTCTGACCCTAATTGCATTGTGTGGTCAAAGAGCTCTTCAGAATCTGGATGATGTTCAGTGGCCTGTATATTGGGTAGGGACATTCTATCCATGTTTGCTTCTAGTTGCACTGACAATGATGATGATGATGATGACATTTGTGGCCGTGACTAAGAGGAAGAGGAGGTCAAAGTGCTTGATACAGGGTCCGATAACCACTGAAGAACAGATTGACGACGCTGTTCATTAATAAGGCGCACAGGAAACCTAGCAAAAGAGGACAGGCCTGACGGTCCTGCTACTGAAGTAGTTCACGCTTATATGTTGGCCGGAGCACTGGAAGTAGTGCCTTGTACACTACCTCTATCTCTTCTTCCTACACCTGATTGCCCGCCTACCACCTCTGGTTCTCACCATGTTCATAAGATAGATATAAAATCTTAGATACAAAAAAAAAAAAAATTAACAGATCTACCCACTCTCAATAAATCCACGTACACAAATCAGATGAACGATTAATTACTGGGTATGACAGATGTGAAGTGTTAAATACGATGTGTTTTACAATGAACAATATCTTGGTGTAATATAATGTAAGTCATATATACTACTGACCTCACCATAATAGCATAACACTATTGTAATACTGACGTGTATAAGTTGGAAATAGATATATAAGCACTACTCATGATTCCATGACGTATGTAGGGTGGTGATGCCAGTACACAGCACGATAACTATACATCCATAACTGGGAACAGGTTATGCTGATGCATAGAGAAAGAGTTCTATATTTGTTATGGTCATATATGTACAGGTACACAGACGCAATTATAATAAACACACCCACACATGACATTGACAGTGAGTCATGAACCTATATAAACGGTAGTCACCAAGATGGAGGTTGGGTTGGATCAGGGCTGTGAGCCCTATGTCACAAGAAGGATCCAGAGCCTTCAAGGAAAAGGTTGTGTCGTGTGAGGAATCCATGATGGAAGCGTGAAGGAAGGAATGTCCCCAGGATGCTTGAGTGAAGCAACAGCTGCCTGAAGCTCGTGACATTTTGTAAGACAAACCCTTCACTTCAAAGGACTCTGATATGAACTATGGACACTAAGGGCTGTAAGACGTTTCTCTGATATTCTTTTCTATTCAATCCTGTCACTTTCACTACTTTTAAAGAAGAAGCAATAAATCTCCATTTTATAAAGAAACCTCTCTGATGTCATCCTACTGCGGCGAGCCATAAACTACAGGTGCTAACGCCATTTTCTACATTTTGGCGAGTGCCAGCCATACCAAGCTCCTTCAGCTTGAACAGGGGGGAGGGAGTCGAAACCCCAGAGACATACGTTTCAAGCTTTCGGAACACGGAGAACCTAAGGACAGTAGGAAGGACAACGGGAATCCAGACACGTGAATGTGCTTATGATCAGGAACAAGGTTGTAAGTATGGAGACTTTATCTTCTATTACTGAGAAGAGTGCTGTAGAATGTACAGTAAAGTCTAGTGATAAGCCAGATTTAAGTATAGCATGGATGCATTTGTATTCACAATGTAGTGCTATGAATAGAAACTTAGATGAGAACTTAAAATTGAAAAATATTGCCCAGATGATCAGTCTTTTCCATGATTATATTGTACAGTGTATGGATCCTAGTGTAACGACTGTAACTGCTCCAACAATAGACACAGCTACGCAGTGTAGTATTTCTGAAGAGAATGTGTCAATGGGCCATGCTGAAGACAGTTCTTTTCAGAAGAAACTTTTAAATATAAAAGAAGCCAGCTTAAAACTGAAGGTGGGACAATACTTATTAAACTTAAGTAAGGAATTACCTGCATATGATGAAAAACTGCATGTATGCAGGAATTCTGAGATTTTTGAGAGTTTTGCTGAGAAATTTGATTTATCAAATGAGCAAAAGAACAGATTGTTTAAAATATGGCTACCAGTAAACTTAAGTAGATGCCTAGAATTAAAAAAGTGTTATGACAATGATGAATGGTTACATTCTGATGACGTAGGACGGTTACAGTTACTCTGCAATACTACAGAGGGAGTTCCTACATTGGACATTTTGAATAAATTAAGAATTGGCTGGAACGAATGTACTTTTACATTCATGTCCATTTACCAAAGAGCATATAAAGCAATTTGTTCAAACATGTTCAATGTAAAAAGTAACTTTATACAGAAGTTCAAATTCTTAGATCCCGTAACCAGAGTATTGGCATCTGACAAGGAATCTATTTTGGAAGCTGCCAAGGTAATCGATATCGCCAGACGGCAGGAGTCCCACAGAAAAGTCAGAAAGGGATTAAAAGAACAAAACAGCCATATACCTCTAAAACATATTTCAATGATGAGATATATTTAGAGAGACGTAAAAAGATTCATGTAAAACCCAAATCTTACTTTGAGACAATGTCACAAGTAAATGATTGTGGAGTGAGTGTGACAGCTGTTCAGACACCTAAAAGTAGGGAGAGACCAAGGATACGTGATCCTCGGCCTGTCACAGAGCTGTCAAGCAAAGACAGACTGGTACCAAATGGTTCCAAAGCTGACATGCTTGCACTCATAAATAACAAGATCAGGAAAATGCATAAATTAGGAGAACCTCAATATTTGAGAAATGCATTTCATATAGTCAATGATTTTCTAAATCATGAAGTGTTCAGACCTGGAATAGGGATTGGCTAGATGTTTCATATGATATGTGAAGGATATTAATTACTGGTAACGGACCCGGCTTTGTACTAAGGACTTGAGTTATTTAATTACGGAATAAAAAGTAGTTATTATGTATTATTAGTAATATATGAGATATTATTAATATGGATAATGCAATGCAAATTAATACATAATAATAAGGAAAATAATAAAAATAATATTTTTTAGTTTTATAGCGCCAGCAGATTCCGGAGCACTTATTATCATAGTTTAGATCCTGAGAACATAGAAAGGGAATTAATGACAGTTTTAAAAGTGTAACTGGTATAGATATATACAGTGTATATGGTTTAAGCTAATAACCTTTCTCCCCCTAGGAATTCTTTTTAAATGTCAAAGGCCATTAATAAGTGTATGGGTTACTCCTCAGAGGTCAGGATATGTATGTACAGGGATTCTGTATTGTATCTATTACTTTTCCATTTGTTATTAGATTTAGTAGTTAATTTCAGGAATCACTCCCAATGGCTAAATTCTTAAATGTATGATATGTGATTCTAATGATATTTTCTCTCATAGCGGGAAAAACACCCAGGACGTAAGGTTACGTCAGGGGTCGTCTGGGGACAGACTTCCATGACGTAACCCTATGTCCAGGGTCGTCTAGGGGTTAAACAATGTATTGCACTGTTGCATGTTATTCTCATTCAGTGCATGTATAGGCATGTGTTTGGATAAGTGATTGATGGGAACAGGAGGGCCTGGAATGTCCTTAGAGTTATAAGAGACTAATACAGATATATCTGTATACATGTTTCTTCTCTCTCTATCTCTCTCTTCTGTCTCATGTCTATATGTTTTTTCGTCTGTGATAAGACTATTTTAAAGAAAAGCCTATATTTTTCTTCAACATGGAAGAATCGGTATATTGAGGTACAACCAATACACCAAGACTTGTTGGATCCACTAAACATCTATTTTTTAGAAGTTTCCTAGGAAAATACTTAAGGTTTTTATGCGCATTATTTTTTAAGAAGAGACTAAATGTGAAAATCCTCTGAGATGAATGAATGTACACATGTCAAGAATAAGTGACGTGTGAGATGTGTTATAGCAGCTGCTCAGTAAGGGAATGTATGTGTATGCTACCGTGTGTGATGTATCATGTTACTAAGGGAAAGTGTCTTAGTTGTTATAATGTCTACATGAGGTAATATCGGAAGGAATATTAAGTGCACAATATTTTATCCTGAGTATCATCATAAGAATATTGATATATATTTGATGTTTATCCAAATAATATACAAAGACACATTTTCAGAGATACATAATGGTTTAGGGGTTATATTTAATCATGTCATTATAAATATGTCATTATCAGAAGTTTAAGTTCATTTTTTAACTAATGTTGTTTCAGTTTCCTACAGGACCGTTTGATGGTGTCATTTCAGTTCTTTCAGTTGAAAAGTCCAATACACAAACACAAATGTGTGAACACTCAGTGTGTGCCTATGTCTACAAGCATATAATTATTTAACAGTAGTATGAAATATATTCACCCATATATATATATATATATATATATATATATATATATATATATATATATATACATATGTTTCATTTGGGTAGATTTGTTTATTTTTAATGTGTTCTCATTGGAACTACGATACTACTGAAGAGAAGAAGACTGTCTGCCAAGAATAGCAAGACATATCACATAAAATATTTCATTCACTCATACAACTATGGTGGTTGTAGAAGGTGAATAATATTATATTGCGGGATTATTAATAAATATAGCAAATATATGTGGTGATAGTGTTCCAGTAAATAAAGGAAGTAGTATATAATATAATAACACGTGAAAGCACACTGACTTTTAAGAAAACAAGGTCTATAACAATAATATTGTTTCATTGATTAGGAATGGAGTTTTTCAAAGGTAAAAACATTCAAACTATTTTTTTGGGTAAATTGTGGTAATGCTTCTTCACTGAATATGGTTACAATAGTCTGGACTTTTGATGGTATTATCTTGGTGACATATTCATTGAATGAAACATTATGTTATTTATTCTATCCAAATAATGTTGAAAACATCTTTGGGTATAAGGACACTAAGTCATTTTAGAATTCATGCTTAAAGATAATTTAAAGTGATCTAACTATTGCAAGACCATATTCTATTCTTACTGAATACATACATGAATATTCTAGTAAATGAGGTTTTTGAGTAAAATAGATATGGGAATAGTTAAGGTAAAACAGAGTGATATGCTATGGTACACTGTGATTATCATAGGATAGTAATAATCACCAAGTTTTTGGTGTAGGATAGGGAAGAAAAAGTAGATCTTCAATCAAGACATCAAAGCCTAGAATTTTTGTATAGATTTTAGATTTTTTCCAGCATTGATGACCAGTAGCCAGAGAAAGAGACTGATATGTAATTCTTATCCAAGTAAAGCACTTGAAGGGAACAGATAAATCATGGACTGTTTTACTATTCTTTTCTTTGATCAACTGGCATGCTGAGACTTCTAGTACCACAAGCTTCTAGATGGCTATTGAACTTTCTTCAGGTGATCTATCCTGGGACTATGCTAAAGTATCTTCATGACTGACATTCTTTTGTTTGTTACATTTTTAACTATGTCAAGCCAACTACAGATGCCATGACCGGAAGGCGAGTGGGCAGAGTGTGAGGAAAGTTGGAAGTCTGCACAATCCTCTACTGCTAGCAGCAAGTCTACAAGTGAGTTTTAAAAGACTTTGCTCATTTCATTAAATCTCCTCCAGTGGTCATGATGGCAAAGGACAAAAGATGGCATATGTAAGTGATGGTTGCTGGACTATGCTTTTATCAAGTGTAAGTTATACAAGATTCTATCCACCTCATCGAGTTGTTGGAAAAGATTGCTCCTAAAGTCTGAGAACAATGGACTTTGTGCTATAAGCTAAATCTTTATCTCCACAATCTGGATGAGAAATGACTGTGTTATGTTACAAGATGTCTGCTCCAGGTACTGATGACCCTTGTAAAGATTACAGAAGTCACAGATGAAATAAGAAAGTCGTTTGCACAAACAAGGGGGGTCAAGAAGTGTTAACTCTTTGTTGTGTTTCTTCAGTAGCCTAGCAGGTGTCACCTGACAGCTTCAATTCCAGAGAGACAAAGACTCAAAGACTGTTAACCATGCGAAGGAAAAGAGATGTATTATTGCATGAGGGATAATATCAAGACATTGATTTTGTTGTTTACTTTTTCAGCGAAGGAATTATTTTTCAAAAGACTTTGCCAATCTTATTTTGATTAATTAACAACAAAGGAATGTATAACCTAAAGACTTTGCTACACCAAGAAGAATAAAGTCATCTGAACCATTCCAAGTTTACCATGGATCCAGATGAAGACAAGAAGATACATTTTTTAGACTAGGCCTAGCTAGAATTCTATCTTTTTATAAAATCAAATCACAGTTTCTCATAACATAATTTAAATGCTACAAATCTTTTATCTTTAAATCAATAATTTCCATAGACTTGTTATTAAAGTGATAGACGTTGTCCTGTGTGTTTATAAGAAGAATGAAGAAAGAAGATTCCGTGATCTCTAATGTATAAAAGGTATTCTTCATTGGAAAGTCTTGATACTTTGAGGAGTCAATACAATGTATTTCATCCTCAAGAGGGGGAAATGTTAAATGCGATGTGTTTTACAATGAACAATATCTTGGTATAATATAATGTAAGTCATATATATACTACTGACCTCACCATAATAGCATAACACTATTCACTGTATAAAGTGATTGTAATACTGACATAATATCATATTCTATACTAAGGAGACGTGTATACGTTGGAAATAGATATATAAGCACTACTCATGATTCCATGACGTATGTAGGGTGGTAATGCTGTACACAGCACGATAACTATACATCCATAACTGGAAGCAGGTTATGCTGATGCATAGAGAAAGAGTTCTATATTTGTTATGGTCATATATGTGCAGGTACACAGACTCAATTATAATAAACACACCCACACATGACATTGACAGTGAGTCATGAACCTATATAAACGGTAGTCACCAAGATGGAGGTGGGTTGGATCAGGGCTGTGAGCCCTATGTCACAAGAAGGATCCAGAGCCTTCAAGGAAAAGGTTGTGTCGCGTGAGGAATCCAGGATGCTTGAGTGAAGCAACAGCTGCCTGAAGCTCGTGACGTTTTGTAAGACAAACCCTTCACTTCAAAGGACTCTGATATGAACTATGGACACTAGACACTAAGGGCTGTAAGACGTTTCTCTAATATTCTTTTCTATTCAATTCTGTAACTTTCACTACTTTTAAAGAAGAAGCAATAAATCTCCATTTTATAAAGAAACCTCTCTGATGTCATCCTACTGCGCTACAGGTGCCAACGCCATTTTCTACATGAAGTATTCCGTATTTTTTTATGACGGACAAAGAACGTATGTCAGCTTCTAGGTATACCACTGTAATCACTGAACAAATGCACGTACACAAATCAGATGTATGTTTAATAACTGTATAACAGATGTCTACTATTTCCTATTTTTCCTGACGGACAGAGGACCTTTTTCAGCTTATAGCAATACAGCTGTAATAACTAAACAAATGCAGGTACACAAATCAGATGTACGTTTAATAACTGTATAACAGATGTCTACTATTTCATATTTTTCACCACGAATGGTATTAATCTTATTATGGCAAGATTATACTCCCCACTTTCTGTTTGGGTTCACTTCACATAATTGTTGGATGTTTTGTTTAGCCTAAGTAATTTAGTCCATTTCCACAATACATGGGCACTACCTTTTTACTATGTAAAAATTGGGGTCTACTAACTTAACATTGTGGAATTATGGTGCATTTACACAGAAAGATTATTGTTCGAATTTTCACTATAATGATCTCCTTTGAGTGATAATCAGCTCGTGTAAACACATCGAACGAACAAATGACGAGCGAGAAATCGTTTATTGAGATCGTTGGTCTTCGATAAAAATTTGCAGATCGCTTCGTGTAAACAGTCTTTCACAGATTCACCCTATGTGGGAGATGGGCTTAAGCGATCTTAAAAACGATCGCAATAGCGATTTTTCTATTGATTTATTCGTCTAAATGCTGATTGTTCTAAAAACCAAATTGTTGCTTTAAAATCGTTAAACAATCGATTGGGCAAATTATCGCTTCGTGTAAACAGGCCATTACACTGAACTATTAGTGGAATTACAGCATACGATAAGCGAGCAATGATTTTGGTGTCATCCCCAAACGAACTTTGAATGATTTCTCGTTGGTCGTTTGATTGATGCTGCATTTACATGAAACGATTATCTTTTTAAATTTGAACACTATAACAATAATTTGCAATATAAACATCCAGTGTAATAGGGCCCTAAGGGTAACTAGATGGAGTCCACATGGGTTATCTATTTCTTTCCTTAAATTGGAGGATCTAAAGATCTCCTGGACCAATGTTGGGGACTAATAAGATGGTCATGGAATTTCCGTCTTTGCCATGGGACTCAAGGTTCTTTTCAATCTACAAGGGTAATGTAAGAATTTTTTTTACTATGTTTAGTATTGTTTCATCACCACCCTCCCAAGTACATTGCTGGATCATGAAATGTGTAAATTCCCCCACCCTGCTTCTAGGTCTACGTACAGACTCTTTGACAGGATGGCGGCTTTCTCATAGCTTTTCCAAACACCTCATCTCTCATGCCATAGATTAAAGGGCTGACAAATCTGGGAAAACACATCATCATGAAGAAATTGGTATAGGGCAGGTATTGAAAATATGGGGTCAAATGCCTCTCGGTCATCGTAGTGGTAAAAGACAACATGGATAACAGAAGCTGAAATGCGTGGAGCAGGACCGTCTTCCCGGCCTTGGAGGCAAAATTTCCAGAGTCCATTCTCCGAGCAACCAGCATGACTTTGACATAGGTGAAGGCAATGGTCATCCCCACTATGGAGAAGCTGAAAATATCAGTCATTGTTCTCATAACTACTTGAAAGTCATTCATAACCAGTGTCCTCCAGTGACACATGACCTCTAAGTAAAAGAATACCGAGTTTGCAGAACAGCAATAGGCAATAACATTAGCAATTTGTGGAACCATCCCCACCGTCCACATACAAACAATGACGTGGCAGGATCTCTGGGGTGTGCACAACTCCACATATCGTAACGGGTGGCAAATGGCCATGTAACGTTCCAAGGACATGACTGCCAAGTTGTAAGGAGTAACACTGAACATACATGTGGAAAAACTAGTAATTACAAGACATAGTGGTATGGGCAAAAGTATACGGTAGATTGCACACAAGAAGATGAAGAATGCGAGGATTAAGTAGATGACATCACTAAGAAGCATGTGAATGAACAAGATGTAACGTGAGGTCTCCCGGACCTGGGCAGCAGTGAAGAAGACTTTCAGTATGATGGCCATAAAGTACACAAAGATACCAAAGCAAAGAGGCATCAAGACAACAATAGTGGTCTTCAAGATCTGTCCAGTTGTATAGACTTGGGTAGTTGTCTTATTATTGACATTTAGCATTTCCAAACCACTCCAGTTGCTCTTTTATAACCTGAAAAAGGGAATTCTGGTTTGTACCATGTTTATACATAACAGATATGTATAATTTACAGATTAATCCAGAGCACTCTAATATACATGAAAATCAAATACTGAATTTATTTCATCAAAAACATGCAACATTTCGGTCGCCTCTCGCGAAACGTTGCACGTTTTTGATGGAATGAATTCACTTTTTGATCTTCACGTATGGAGTGCTGCCGATTCATCTTTGGGTGTGGGAACATAATGAACAAAATATACTTGTTGTAGTTGAAGGACCCCTGAGCCCTGTACGTGACATATCTGGATGCCGACTGAAATTGACAGCTAACAGCCATCAGCGAGACCCCGGAGTGTCGCTTTGGGGGCATGGGGGGGCTATACTTTATTTATTACGTTCCTGCAACCCCCTGCCTTTCTTTCATTTTGGAGTTCCACTGGACTTGTCAAATAAACAAATAAAAGAAGCAATAATTGTAACAGAAAGAAGGATTGCCACAGAAAGTAAAACAAATCCCAAAATGTTCTTCACTTATATAAATAATAAAAAACTGAAAATGTTGGTCCTCTCAAAAATAATTTGGCTGTAATGGTTAAGGGGGATGAGGAAAAGACCAATCTACTAAATATATTCTCACAGGCGTACATTTACATCCCCGCAGCCTAGGCCTTGGCATTAATTTTATAATGGCAAATAAAATATTTGCAAATTGGCACTTTCCGCCGAAAAAATAAAATACGCCGCTTGATACATGTCCCCCTTAGTGTATACTCTCCGGCCGGGATTCCATAGAGGCCAGGTAACGTATATTTTTGTATTAGCCACGGCCTCGCATACACATACATAACTACATACATACATACACATACATATGCACACTGAGAGACACACTGTGGATTCACATACATACATACATACATACACATTAATATGCACACAGATAAGCGCTACAGATACACATACAGTGCATACACATCTATATGCACTCAGACACACTGCATATTCACATACATACATACACATTCATATGCACACTGACACACACTGCATATACACATACATACGTTCACATCAATATGCATATTAAGGAAGGCTAATATGCATCTGTACTAGACAACCATGTACAGACTGAAGTGCAGGCAGGATGCAAAGAAGATCAAGAAAGCAAAGTAGAACAAAAGCCCAAGCAGGGGAACGGCCCATCTGACATTTGCCCAAAATGCCAGAAAGCCAATCCAGCCCTACTGTGAGCCTTTAGCTGTGATGCATACAGAGTGCGGCTCTGCCTGTAACTGCACCAGGACCATCAATCACTATCATCCACGCAACAAGATAGCAGCATTATATACAGCCATCACATTATTGTGCATGTATCATGAAACAGCTCATATAACATCCACCCTCTCTAGGCTTCCAGGTCCGGGGGTAATTGCAGCCTGCACTTAAATTTCTGGGTGTCTGAAGCTTAAGTGTAATATTTCTAAAAAAATTTCCTAAAACTTCTCCATGATTAATTCCATAAATGAAGGGTGACAGGTTCCCGACGGCCGCTCCCCACCCCATGCTCAGTCTCTGCTACTTACTGTATGAGGATAACACAAGTCTCTCCATTTCCCACAATAGACTGCATGGTGCACATACAGAGAGCAGTATACAGAAATGAGGGGGGAGAGCTATATATCTGTAACCCGCTCCCCAATGTATTTCACAGGATGGGTAATACCATAAATCGGATTTGACATCGAAATTTCTTCTTTAATTTTAGCAGCAGTAATATCTCACAAGAGAATCCAGCCGCACAAAACAACATAGCTGTGTCCTTATGGGATAAGTCAGATAACAGCAATATAAACGTAAGATAAATTTTTTTTATGATAGATAGATAGATAGATAGATAAATAGGAGATAGATAGATAGATAGGTGCTGCCACCAGCCATGCTAGACATGCATGCCCTGCTCTCTCCGACTGTGATGGACGCTTCTTTGCTCCACAGTCTGGCAGCAAACTTCACACCGTCTTGTGGGCCCCTTCTACAACCTCATATAGTGGTTAGGCCCCTTTGTGTTCCCATATAGTAGTTAGGCTCCTCTGTCTCCCCACTTGCCCCCATATAGCCCCCATATGCCCCCATATAGCAGTAAAGACCCTTCTGTACACCATATAGTAGTAGTAAAGCCCCCTCTGTTACCCCATATAGTACTGAGGCCTACTGTGTCTCCACATAGTAGTTATGCCCAACTGTGCCCCCATACAGCAGTTAGACCCCTCTGTGCCCCTAAAGCTTTGGCTGTCCATGCATGATGGGAGTTGTAGTTTTGCAACAGCTGGAGAGCCAAGGTTCCCTACTCCTGCCCTACATGTGACCCATATAGTGGGTACACCCCTCTATGTCCTCATATAATAGTAATGCCCCTTCAATGCTCCACTATACTAGTAAAGCCACCTCTGTGTGCCCATGTAGGCCTCTTTTTGTCCCCATTTAGTAGTTAGGAGCTTCTTTGCCCAAAGGTCTCTTGTTACAGGACGGCAAAACTGTGAGAATAAATTGTGTAAATGTTATCCACATATAGGCTATGTTTACACTACGTAAGTTCTGCAGAAATCACGGCCATTGTTACAACGGCCGTGATTTCTGCGATACTTACGTACTGCTGCAGGCTGAGTGAATCCCGGCTGCAGTGTATACCTTGATCCCTAGCAGAGCCGTAGAAAACTGACATGTCAGTTTTCTGTGGCCACTATTCAGTGAATAACAGCCGCAGAAAACTCTGTCAGTTCACACAATGGAGCAAGCGGCTCCGGCCGCACGCTCCGTTGTGTGCTGTGGGGAGTTCTGATGCGGACGCGCAGTCTCTTTTATGAGAATGGCCGTTCTGTGACCTGGCCGGGTCATGGAACGGCCGGTCTCATATTACGTGTCACCATAGCCATAAACTGCATTTGGTGCTGGAAGAAGCAATTAAAAACCACTCAGTACCATGGAAAAAGTATAAGGGCTGCCGAAAGACTTTTGAAGAGATAATGGACAGGATTTGAGCAAGCATAGTGTTAGAAAGTCCACTGGTGGTGGCCTGATACTTGCCCTTGTCGGTGCTGTCTTTACACTTTCTCCGGTTTTTCCTTCTTTCCTGAGCATTGTTGCATTCCTGCATACATAGCAAAGGTGCCTCTTACGCAATTAAGCTGATTCTCAGTGTGAACCTGCATCTGTTTCACTGTTTACACCTTCTGCCTGATCCCTGTCTGTACCATCTGCCTTCCCTGTTGCTGCCCTGTTTAGGTTGCCATCTGTTCTCATCCTTCCCCTGTCTGACCACAATACTTGTTTCATCACTGGTACTGTCTCGGTGCGCTGTCTCTCTCTCTGATGACTTGGCCTGTTCTCTTGTGGTATCCCACCACGGGTGTTGCTATTGGTTACACCCTTCGTAAAAGCCTGTACTTTTTGTGTGTAAGTGGTGATGTAGTAGTACCAGAGTTTCACCATAAGATGTCGTTGTTGTAGGTGTGTATTCAGTTATTGCACAGCTGTAGTACTTAATAAGTTATTGTTTGTTTGTATGTCACATGGATCTGTAAGCCAATGAGAGTTCTTTCCTCTTCTCACCTATCATCTCTCTGTTTACTTCTCACATACGCACTCCTCACCCACTCACAGCACACCTTACAGGGGCTGTAGGTAGGAAGTCACATGGGTAGAGGAAGTGTAGCGGTCTTTTGCCTATAGACTCTGTAAAGGAGGGACACAAGACAGAATGCTCTCTACAGTGGTCCAGTTGGGCCCTCTAGACGTAGACCAGAGCACATGCAGCTATCTACAGTTTCTTCTCAAGTAACGCTATACAACAGTATGTAGTTTTAAACCTTCACTAGAGAGAACAAGTCAGGGATCATCTCAACCCACGCCATGAATCAGGAGAGACACAGGAACAGTAACCATAAAGAAAGTTAAGGAACTCATCCGGACAGAGCAAAGTTGCTAGAAGCCTATGAACTCTATGTCGCAGCATGTGTGTAAGCAGGGAAACCTCAGCATTCTGCTCATCCCAGGTAACAAGGTCTGGGGCTTGTGTCACCCTCTAGGACGGGTCACTTGAGACTTGAGTCAAAACACAGACACAAGTATTCTCTCTCTCTCTCTTCTCAAGTATTCTTCTGTTTCTACCTCTGAAATTCCACATGCTCCTCTCTACTCTTCTGATCCTCGATTTCACCTCTCAGCACGCAACTCAGTCAGCCCGACTGTACCACTCTTTCTACTCTCAATACAGATCTGGACCCTAAAGAGTTAAATGTCTTATCAAGTGTGAATTATTCTGTCAAGGCAAAGCTGTATGATCTACTGCCTACCTCAAGTATCTTCAGAGTAAACCAGATTTTATTTATGCTAAAGAGACTCTGTGATTCTTTGTTATGCACCAACACAGTACACACCCACTCCTTGGGTCATCTCCCCTTTCTGTGGGTGGCAGTGCCAATAGTCCGGGTGGGTCACTATTCTCACCCAGGGGCCTAATTACTATATGATGGCCTAGTACTATATCTGCTAGACCAAGGAACCTAAAATGTTCCTCTGACAGATTCTGCAACATTGTAACATTGTAAAAAAAAGTAAATGGATGTTTAAGAATAGTGGCAACATAAGGTAGGAACGTGGCAATTTGTCCAATTTATGTGACATGAATACCTTTTTAATAAAGGCAATTTAAAATATTAAAATTTTCAATATGCCACCAGCTCAGGGGAGCTCGTGACAGTGGCGGGGGGGCTTGGGGAGGGGAGCAGGCAGAGATCGTCGTAATGCTTTTCCTGTTATAACACTGAACACTATTGCCGTGATCTCTGCACAGTTCCTCCCCTCTCTCCACTGCCATCTTTCATAGCCTCAGTAAGGGCTCCGGTGTCCATATCTTCCATCAGAGCTCTAAGATCGTTTCGGAGAGAGTAATAATAATAATAATAATATATTTTTTTGTAGTAAACAGAGGGAGATTTCTCCCTCTGTAACCTTATAGATGCTGCGGTTGAGCTGACTGCAGCATCTATAGGGTTGTCAGCATCATTGCACGGTTTAGTGTTGACAGTTGCGGCAGGTGTCTGGCTATCACTGACACCCGGGACCCTCCGTGGATGACACGGGCACGGCTTATGCGCCCGAATTATCCCGGAAACTTAGTAACATCATTGCAGCCTTAGGCATAGGCTGCAGTAATGTTAATTTACTGTTTAGCAGCGGGAGGTGGGAACTTTCATAACCAATCACTAGATTGCGAATGGCTATAGCATTGCATGGATCAGTTAGATTGGTGCTCTGCAAGACTCTTTTAGCAGCTAGCAACCGACTGCTGAAGTAACCGATCAGCATCCCCCGTCACAAAAGTTATGAGTTTGGTGTGGTAAGAACTCAACCTGATAATGCAGATGGGATTGTGGGTATATTACGAGTGCACTACTTGGTTAACAACTGTGTACCGGATAAATGTGTGTGAAGTGGTAGGCTCTCTATTAATCACCCTTTGTGTAAAAAAAACTAAATTAAGTATGATTAATTTAACATTTATATCCTTTACTTTTGTAAAAAAAATGAATAAAGCAAAGTTATCTACGGCCATAGACTTCAAGAACAACACAGGACCGGTGAGAGGTGGACTTCCACCAACATACTTTTTCTCCACTTAATGTATCACAAACAGCCAAAATAACGGAGAATTATTTAATGAATTTTTTTATGAATTTTCAATAAACGATCAACTATCCAACATCCCATCTAATACGCAGTAGATGCTGAATACCCTGCGGCCAGCACAGTATTTAAACAATTGGCGGCTTGCAAGGGCCCTGCAAAGCCGCCAACGGACAACAATTATATCTATATTTATATATGCAGTATTCACCACAAGACTTTCTACATATAATATTTTATTTTTCATAATTTTTTATTTATCATGTTTTTAACAATTTATAATACTAAGTTTATTGCTATCTACTCCTTGTCAATGTGCAATGTGCATATAATCTATTTATAACTTTGTTTTATTCATTTTTTTTTTACAAAAGTAAAGGATATAAATGTTAAATTAATCATACTTAATTTAGTTCTTTTACACAAAGGGTGATTACTAGAGAGCCTACCACTTCCCACAAAAGTTATGAGTTGAAGATCTCCTTTAACGGTCGAAGTTGGTGGACTTGAGGTTCTTTTTAATCTACAAGGAACATTTCAGATATCTTTATTATGTTTAGTGTTTCGTTATCACAACCCTCCTATGTATATTGTTGAACCATACAATGTCGATAAATACAGAACAGTGATGATTTTCTTAATTTTCCTTACTCTAATTTTTAGGTCTACCTAGATAAGCTTTGATAGGATGGCAGCTTTCTCATAGCTTTACCAAAGACTTCATCTCGTATGCCATAGATTAAAGGACTGACAAATCTTGGAAGAGACATCACAAAAAAGAAATTGGTATAGGGCAGGTATTGAAAATATGTTGTCAAATACGTCTCGGTAATCAGAGTGGTAAAAGACATCATGGATAACAGAAGCTGAAATGCGTGGAGCAGGACCGTCTTACCAGCCTTGAAGGCAAAATTTCCAGAGTCCATTCTCCGAGCAACCAGCATGACTTTGACATATGTGTAGGCGATGATCATCCCCACTATGAAAAAGCTGAGAATGTCAATAATTGTTCTCATGACTACTTGAGCGTCATTCAAGGTAGTGTACTTCCTTTGACAGCTGACCACTAAGTAAAACATTGTCAAGTTTGCAGAACAACTATAAGCAATAACATTAGCAAATTGTGGAACCATCCCCACCGCCCACATCAAAACAATGGCATGGCTGGATCTCTGGGGTGTGCACAACTCAGCGTATCGTAACGGGTGGCAGATGGCCATGTAACGTTCCAAGGACATGACTGCCAGGTTGTAAGGAGTAATCCTGAACATACATGTGGAAAAACAGGTAATTACAAGACATAGTGGTATGGGCAAAAGTATCTGGTACATTACACTTGAGAAGATGAAGAATGAGATGGCTAGGTAGATGACATCATTGAGAAGCATGTGAATGAACAAGATGTAACGGGAGGTCTCCCGGACCTGGGGAGCGGTGAAGAAGACTTTTAGTATGATGACCATAAAGTAAACAAAGATAACAAAGCAAAGGGGCATCAAGACGAAAATTGCAGTTATCAAGATCTGTCCAGTCGTCATGACTTGGGTAGATGTGTTACTGCTGGAATTTACCATTTACAAACCACTCGAGATGCTCTTTATAACCTGAAAAGTTTATAAAAAGTGAATTCTGGTTTGTACCACTTTTATACACAACGTAGGCACAAAAATAAACATATGTCAATATTTTTTTTTTTTTTTACCCCACATGACATTAGGTCTTGGAATGGTGTTCTGGCTCCAATCAGTCCATATATATATAAATACTATTTTCCTACTACTGTCCCTACCTACTCTGTCCCTGGCCAAAATTAAGGTACCTCACCCAATAGGCACAGTACCTAGGGCACAGAAAGCGAAAACCTTCTCTCAGGAGAGAAGCCCTACTGGTACCCAGCTTGCCATACGCCAAATACCTGATGTTTCTGAGGTCAACAGTGATATTCCTACAGACCTCCACCTCAGAGAGGACTATGTTGTATAGATACTAGACACCATGCATTCTATGTGTGATACCTAACCCCTATTCTGAATAAAAATAAGCGATCTCAGCCACCCAGGTTCCAGTGCCACTCGGGATAGCTAAGGCCAGCTAACTCATTCAAGCCTATAGAGGCATCCACCCTGGTATAAACCTCTGTATTGAAGCAACAATGGAGCAGGAAATGATCCATGCTTTCCAGAGTATTTCCACACTCTCAGGGACGCAAGAGCTCTTGTATCTAAAGTTGTCCCTTAGATATAGCTTCCCCTTGGCACTGCCAGGCCAAGTCCCAAAATTTCTGGAGGATTTTATTACTTATTCTTAAATCACCCTTGATCCCACCATGCTCTACAGCCTTGGGGCATGCCGGCAGCGAGGGGACAAGGCGAGGAGGTGTATGAGGAGATCCAGGAGAGGCCCAAGCCTGAGACACCAAAGGATTAACAAGTTTGGAGGAGGAGGGAAAGGTCAACTGCGTCAAAGACAAGGAGAGAATAGGTCAAGAAGGAAGAGCATTGAGTTTGGTGGGAGCAGATCTGTGGAGTGGTGTGGAAAGAAGTCAGATTGCAGGTGATCGGAGAGAGTTGGATGAAAAGTTCAAGGGAAACATGTTGTTGAAGAAGTTTTGAGGCAAAGGGGAGAAATGAGATGAGCCGGCAGCTGGACAAGGAGCTGGACAAGGAGCTGGACAAGGAGCAATGAGTTATGGCTGAGACTGAGGGTCCTATTAGACAAAGCAATTTTTAACGATTAACGACTAACGATAAACCATCATTCACACAATAGTATATTATTGTAGACTATATATTTATTTGCGTATTTCATGGCCTAATTTCGGGTCTGCAAAAATTGCGGACGTGTGAATAGGCATATAGAAACCTATAAGATCTAAATGTGTCCGCAATTGTGGACGTATACTCCAGACTTGTGAATCAGGCCTAACACTGTTGTAAGGTTGGGGATAATACACCATTAGGGTATGTTCACATGTACCGGATCCGCAGCAGATTTCATCTAAATAACTGAACACAGCATCAAATCTGCACCATCAAATCTGCTGCAGATCTGCTGCAGATCCTGTTCGTGTGAACGCACCCTTATGGTCCTAATGTGTGTTGGTGTTTTTAGCTGTTTTTGTTGAGAAGGGAGACTTTGGTTAAAGGCTGAATATGTGTGTAATAAAGTATATTATCATTATGAGTTCGTTTTATTTTTGACATATGCTTTTCTCTATAAGAGCTGTATCGTGGTTGTTTCATATGTCGGTACTGTGCACCCAGGGTATTTAGGTTGTGTGTATCCAGCTCAGTGTTAATGTTCGGATTGGGTCACGTGAACAGGTGGTGATATGCGATGTGGAGAGTGATTTGAAGCTTTTCTTCGGTGATGGTGGAAAGGTGTGTTATTGAGGAACGGCACTGAACAGACATGAAGACTGGTGGAGAAGACAGTATGATAAAGCTTTTAAATATGGGGTAAAGTCCTCAGCAGAGATAAAAGATATGGGTGGTTCTAGACCGCCACGTACACCCTACATTGACGCCCGATATGCCGCGACCGGCCAATAAAAGCCTAAAGTATATGGGGAACTTTAGACAGGTTAGAGATTAGAGGGGCTTTAAGGTGTTAAGGAAGCTGGCCAATGATAGGAGGGCAGCAGGATAGGCATAGGAGAAGGGGTGAGATGGATGGGAGCATCGGGAAGGAAGGTTCCGGATGTCTGATGTAAGGAGGGCAGGAGGAGTCAGATCAGTAGATGAGTGGGTAGAAGATATAGAGTATGAGGACAAGGAAGCTACAGTGATGGCCAAAGAGAACATCTAAGAGGGAGTATGAAAAATCTGAGATGAGGTCAGTCCCTTCTGTTACTTCTGGTTTTAATTCCGACTTCTATCAGCAGTGATGACCAGTGCCATTCAGTATATAGGGTTTCAACCAGCTAATCCTTAATGCCAGGTGTGAAACATGAGGTTGGTTAAAGGGGGTGGTGGTGGGAGATAGAAAGTGAGGAAATGATTGTAAACTAACAGGTCGGATCCAGCGAATAGAAAGAAGACAATACATGGAATCACAAAGGAGATCCCCCCATTAAGAAATGATGAAAGTCATGGATGGAGCCATGACATAATGGGGAGAGTGGTGGGTACGACTCTAAGCAATGTGACATGCCGGCAGCTGTGACGCATACAGAGTGCAGCTCTGGGGGTAACTCTACCAAGACCCTCAATCACTATGATCCATGGAACAAGCAAACAGCATTGTATACAGCCATCACATTATAACGCAAGTATCATAAACTACTATGACGGCTCATATAACATCTCCCCCCTCTAGGCTCTGGAGTCCTGGTACAATTGCGGCCCCCACATTAATTTTTGGTGTCTGAAGCTAAACATTACTATAACTTTCCTAAAACTTCTCCATGGTTAGTTCTGTAGGTGAAAGGTGACCCCCATGCTCAGTCTCTGCTACTTACTGTATGAGGATTACACAAGTCTTCCCACTTCCAGCAATAGGTTACATAGCGCACATACAGAGAGCAGTATACAGAAGTGAGGGGGGAGCGCTATATACCTGCTCCCCGCTCCCCGATGGATTCCACAGGATGAACAATGTCATAGATCGGATTTGACATAGAAATTTCTTCCCATTAATTTGCAGCAGTAAAATCTCACAAGAGAATCCAGCCGCACAACATAGATGTGTCCTTATGGGATAAGTGAGGAGAAGAGCAAGATATACAGTTTAGACAAAGTAGAATTAGATAGATATGCAGATAGAAACATAAAGATATGGAATATATATACCTAGAAAAAAATATATATATGTGTGTGTGTGTGTGTGTGTGTGTGTGTGTGTGTGTGTGTAGTGCCCCAGCACAGGTGTGCCACTAAGTCTTTGTTGCACCTGGGCAAAGTAACTGGTCAGAGTGTGATCTGTGTTTTCCCCACCACACACTACTGTATTTTCTGTATGCCTAATGTTATGCACAGCTGAAGAAAGCATTGGGTTAACTGTTCTTGTCACATGTGTGTTTTCCTCCAATCACAGGCGCCCGCCTGGTTTCCCTTACTTTTCTACCTATCTTCTTTCTTCTCTTTTTGCATGACACAGCCCCACCAATCACAAGGGAGTTTGGTTGACACCTATAAAAGGAGATTAGTTCCTGGGGTCCTTCTACTCAGTTCAGCCAGAGAGAGCAACACAGAGACAGTTCCTGCTGCAGAGAAGCTAGCACCCTTGTCAGGGACCAAGAGACTACTGTAACTCTATTTCGTATAAAAGAAACTAACACTAGCATGCAGTGCTAGACTTCTGGGTGGAAAGGAAGTCCTCTGAGGATTCCCTTGTCCACCCAAGGGATACTCTCTACAAGACACAGGGCAGTATACCTGAGTTTGGTACTGACCCCAGCAGGACACAGCTGTAGATAACGCCTATGTATCCTGCTGTAACGCACGGCTGTTCTGAAAAATTTGGGGAAGTCTGCTCAACCCAGAGCAGGGACCTGGGACCTCGTACAACCCTAATAGGACGGGTATCCCGACACTGTAGGGCATAAGGCGGTCAGATACGTGAGTACAAGTATCTTCTTCTCCTGTCAACCACGCTATATCAGCACAGGTACATTGCACAGGTCCCTCAAGACGCTCCTCTATTCTCACTTCTGCTGTTACAACTTCTCTACCTTTGAAGAACTTAAGTAAACTGACGTTATTCTGGTTAAGCCACTGGACTCACTTATCATTCCGCATCTCAACACTAATTTACACTTGCGTTACCCAAACCTGCAAAAGCCGTGCCTGTCTTACCGAGGATGGGTATCATTACCACTCCAGGTTACCAGGCACTAACAAGTGCCCAAGTGACCCTACAACCACAGAGCAACCACAACACCACCTGAGCTACCCCGACCAACGGCAACCCCTACTGCTTCGCTGCATACAACAGGGTTCCGCTTGGTATTCCGCTTTTTTACTCAGAGTGAACAGGCCCTTATACAGGGAGCTAGGAATAGTCTCCCATTGGTGGAGAACAATTGAGGCAATTTGTCCACTTGGTTAGAACCTTCTGGAATAGGTCTGTGATAGGCAGACAGAGTGGACGTGGCTGGAAATCAATCTCTTAACGTTCACAATATAACATAACACATTCAGCAAAAATAAATAAATAAATAAACATTTGGCATATAAAAAAGGCATATGGCGGTGGGGTGGACGGGGAGCAGAGCAGACAGGCTGGGGGAGCAGTAAGGCAATACAGTAAGCAAATTCTATGTGGCAGGGGAAATGATAGAATTCATTCCATCATTTTCCTGAAGGGGGTCAATGGTTTGATCAAATCACTGACTTTCTTCAGGGAAATGATGGAACAGCTTGGTCATTTCATTATTTCCGGAGCAACATATACATATATCTGTCCTAAGATAATAAGAATGGGAATACTAAAAGGGCAGACTAGATGGACCCAGTGGTCTTTTTCTGCTGACAATCTTCTATGTTTCTATGCTTGAGGTAGGGACTTAGAGAAGAAGATAGAAATAGAAGAAGTGTAGCTTGACTTGGTTCAGGTTTAGGGACTGTCTTGGGGACCTTGCCTAAATAGTACAGTACTGTGCTGGGATAGTGTGAAGAGTGACTTGCAGAAGTAGAAATCCTCAGAAGAAGTGAACTGACTAGGAAGACCGCCTTTTTCCAAATGGTTAGGTTTGGTAGCAAGAGTCCCGGGCTTGAACTACTGGGTGATGGGAACTCCTCAAGATTACTCCTTCACAATCACGCTGGAGCTGGTGTCCTCGTTCCTGGCTACATGGACAATTTTAAAGAAAAATATATGAAATAAAGAGAATGTTTTTAATGGTGAGTGCCCTCCTTTCAATTATTTTTCAATTTTGAGTTTGCATCTTTTTTCAGTTGGGAGTGAGCGCCACCAAAAACCTAATTCATTCCATCGCCTGTGATTTTTCCATGGTCCTTACGTTAGTTTCTTGGTAGTGCCAACCGCAAGATCTTATACCCTTTTGTATATGAAGGAGTCAGATTCTGCTGACAGCTGTGGAGAGATGAGCCCTGGCTTCCATTCATTATCTATGGAGCCACTGATGGTAGCGAAAAGCTCCATTCATCTATTTCCAGTTATTCTACAGAGAATGAATCTAGTGGAAGCATGAACAACCTGCTGTCCATCCAGTGGGGGGTTTTGGGCTCCTTTTCTTGAGATCACTGGGGGCCCCTTTTAGTTATGCCCCATCTCATGGATACTATGAATAGGTCATACTTTGTCAATAGGGATGAGCGAACCGAACCGTTACGAACCAGATTCGTTACAAATTTTGCAAAAAGTTCGAGAAAGTTCGTAGCGAATCTGGTTAAAATAACAACAACAAATAGAAGAATGTATTGCTATTCAACCATAGCTGCTGCTGTTACAGAGAAAGTTCTTGGTGTCGGGGCTGGGAGCGAGCCCCGGCCGGCGGCTCCGCTGCTACCAATCACCCGGCATAGTGGAGTAAGTTCCAAGGAGTCCACGTAGTAGTGACATCACTTATGTGGATACGGAAGCCGGTATGGATCCCCAGCCCCGACACCAAGAACTTTCTCTGTAACAGCAGCAGCTATCGTTGAATAGCAAGATCGCAGAAAATGGACATCAACAGACATCAATTCATGACAGCACAATGGGAGACAGGTAGTGAACTCATATACGGGCTATGCAACTCTAATTAGAGACTTCTGATTTCAGTACTTGTGTGTTTTCACCTATGGTGCTATTTACATGTTAACACGAATACTTAAAAAGAAAGAAGCAGATAAGGTCCTCTAAACCAGTTACATAAGGCTGATAATGAACATGTACCAATATGTATTAAACAAGATAATGCTGGAAGTTAAAAAATAGGTGTAAATTTATTATACACAAGTTAAAAACGTAAAAATGTGACTGAAAACATAAATCTGGTACCAGAGACTAGTATTTAGAAAAATATACGGGGCTTATCTGATCAATAAAACCAATACAAGAATAAAATGAAATTATATGAATGGAAACATAAAAATGGAAGTTAAAACATGTGAAAGAAATATATATTAAAAGAAAAAAACAAGGTGGACTAGATGCTGTCCGATGCAGATTCTGCGGGTGAGTAGTGATTGGATGTGACCAGTCAATGAGCTCTCATAAGTAGGGAAATAATTAATCTGAACAGGAGCAGTTCATACAATCATCCAATTAGCTACAATTGATCATCAGAAGTTGGTATGTGGATAATTAATCTGATCGGGAGCAGTTCATAAGAATGCAATTATCCAATTAGCTGTAATTGATCATCAATGGTTGGTAAACAGTTGATAATATGGCGGTAATTGAACTTTGTAAGCCGTGTATAGTATTTGAGCAGTCTTTCACTTATTACTCGATTCGAGTTGTGCCACATGCAATTATGCAATTAACAAAGTAGGTGATATAAGTGGACAATGGTGCTGGCTAGCTGGCGGCAAGGTTGTAAGGAGTTATACCAAATGAACATGTCGCCACACTGAAAACGATGGAACATAAAGGCACTGGCATGGGGATGAGGAAGATGCGGCATATAAAGAGTACAAATGCGAGAACTAAGTAGAACATGTCATTGAGAAGCATGTGAATAAATAAGATGTATCTTGCCGTTTCCCGGACCCGTGGGGTGGTGAAGAAGACCTTCAGGATGATGACCATGAAGTACACAAAGATGCAGAACATAAGGAACATCAAGAATCTGATGGTGATAATAAAAATCTGAGTTGCCTCGTTGATTTTGTCCAATGTGCTGGGGTCGATCTCAGAGGAGTTCATAATTTCTTAGACTCTAGATTGTGTTAACTTTGAAAATAAAAAGAAGTTGTGGGTGGAAAATATACATGGTTTAACAAAATAACACATCTATCTTCTATCTCGGTTACAAAGCAAGAGCCATCAGGCAGAAGGTCATGACGAAAGATGAGCAAATTGCCCATCTAAATGAAGCCAAGCATTTGATTGCCTTTCAACTGTTTCCTGCTGCTCCACCCTGAGTGCCGGGAAAAGCTGGATCCAGTCCTAAGACACTGGGAAATGTTTCCCAGTACTGGATCCAGCTATTCCTGAGCATGAAGAAATACACGCACCTACTTGCCTTTTTCATGCTATCAATGAGGTTGATAATGGTTGTCTGAGGAATGTTCCGCCATGCTGAATGCACTTGGGCATCTTTAAAATTCACTGTTGGCAACTCCATTTACAGTTGCTGACCAATGGCTTTCTGGATGTGCTTGATGGGAAACAAGTGTGAAGACATTGAAGGCCATGGTAGCACATTCGGCCCACACGGGCCGCTTACAGTAGCTGAAAATGGCTCCTGGGAAACTTTGGAGATATGGTGGGACCACTGACTCCATGACCAGATCAAGGTGATGTTTAGCTGCTAGTATACTAAACTTTGAATAAAGATTCAAAGGTCTGGCTATTGTACATTATGCCATCCACACCATATTCCTAGAAGAAAGTCCAGTGTGACATCAATGTGAAGGCCTCTTCATGGCATTGCCCACATAGTCCCCAGATCAGTCTCCGGCTATAATTGCTTGAAAGACAAAAGCAGGGCTATAGCTTGTCTACCTTGTAGTCCAGTGTGGTGCAAGCACCTTCTGAAGGATTGTGTAGACGCTACTCGCCACCCTAGGCTTGGTATGTGACATTGATTCTTACTCATAGAACACAATGGATTACTACACGCCATTCTTTAAATCTGACGATCTGTCCATGCAGAGCATCCCCTCAGTGCACCCTAGTTCCTCATGGACCTCCCAACCACTAGGAAACACAAAATTGAACAGTGCTGATATCTTGGCATATGCACATAGAAATCCACTTTCGATCTGGCTTTTGTATGATTGACTTTCCTTCTACACGGCCCAGATTTAAACCAAATACTTGAATATGTGACTATTCGCAGATCTTAGTGACAACTACTACTTCCCTAGCATAACCTTACCAACTTGTACTTCTTGCTTTTGCAATTTCAATGTTGAGGAGTCCAATATGAAATTTCTGAGCAAAATATTGGACATGTGTGGTGTGAGTATATTACGTGAAATCACAGAGAACACTTAAAGCTGATCATTGTAGAAAAGGAGAAAGCAGGACCCTGACCGTGAATTCTTAGGTGCATGGCACCACTGGAGGCTTGGTCTATGTCACCCAGACATGGAATAACTTTAAAGGAAAGATTGCAACAGGTTTCAGGCAACAGCAGAGCTAGCCATATGAAACAATGCTGAGACCATATCATGTTTTACCATTCAAAATTAACCTAATGGTGCTATTACACGGGTCGATGGCGGCTTAATCAATACTGTAAGCAATAGGCTCATTTAACCTCTTAAGGATGGAGCCAATTTTCGTTTTTGTGTTTTCTTTTTTTCCTCCTTGTGTTTAAAAAGCCATAGCACTTGCATGGTTTTTGTTTATACGCCATTCACCCTGGGGTAAAACTGACTTGTTACGCATGTTCCTCAATTCGTTACGATAACAACGATATATAACATGTATAACTTTTCTTTTATCTGATGGCCTGTAAAAAATTCAAACCATTGTTAACAAATATACGTTCCTTCAAATCGCTCCATTCCCAGGCTTATAGCACTTTTATCCTTTGGTCTATGTAGCTGTGTGAGGTGTCATTTTTTGCGCCATGATGTTTACTTTCTATCGGTACCTTGATTGCGCATATACGACTTTTTGATCGCTTTTTATTACATTTTTCCTGGATTTGATGCAACCAAAAATGCGGCACTTTGGGATTTTTGTGCGCTGAGGCCGTTTACCGTGTGAGATCAGGAATGTGATTAATTAATAGTTCAGGTGATTACGCACGCGGTGATAGCAAACATGTTTATTTATTTACTTTTATTTAAAACATGGGAAAGGGGGGGCGATTCAAACTTTTATTAAGGGAGGGGGCTTTTTACTAATAATAACACTTTTTTTTTACACTTATACTAGAAGCCCCCCTGGGGTTAGGGTTATTCCCCCTGGGGTTAGGGTTATTCCCCCTGGGGTTAGGGTTATTCCCCCTGGGGTGAGGGTTATTCCCCCTGGGGTTAGGGTTATTCCCCCCTGGGGTTAGGGTTATCCCCCCTGGGGTTAGGGTTATCCCCCCTGGGGTGAAGGTTATTCCCCCTGGGGTTAGGGTTATCCCCCCTGGGGTTAGGGTTATCCCCCCTGGGGTGAAGGTTATTCCCCCTGGGGTTAGGGTTATTCCCCCCTGGGGTTAGGGTTATTGCCCCCTGGGGTTAGGGTTATTCCCCCCTGGGGTTAGGGTTATTCCCCCTGGGGTTAGGGTTATTCCCCCCTGGGGTTAGGGTTATTCCCCCTGGGGGACTTCTATTATAAGTATACTGATCTCTCATTGAGATCTTTGCTGTATACTTATACAGCAAAGATCAATGAGATTGGCACTGCTGCTGCTGCAGCCGAAAGCATCCGAGTGCCGAACCGGGACACCAGGGACGACTGCATACAGTGATCGGATGCAGCTGTCAACTTTGACAGCTGCCTCCGATCACTTAATAAGCGGGCACGGTGATAGGACCGTGCCCGCTAATAGCCGCGGCCCCGGGTTAAACGCGGCACCCAGGACGGCGCGGCGACCCCGCTCTGAACACCTCTTAAGGATGCATGACGTACCGGTACGTCATGCGTCCTTAAGAGGTTAATGGGCCTATTACACGGCCCGATAATCATTTAGCAAGGGCTACACAGATGCCGTTAACAATGTCCTTTGCCTAAACAGTTTTTACTTTACCTATCCACGTTCCCGGTCTTCTCCTGCCCTCTTCATGCTTCTTCTCTGGTCCTGCATGCTGCAACTTCAGAACGGCCTATCAGCTCAGACAGGCACTATATATCACTCGAGGTGCCAAAATGAGACAGACCATCACTACAGTATCCTGAAATACAGTAATCGGGAGTAATACTTACATCTGTTGTTCATCGGTGTGAATGTTGCCGCTACAAGTCTAAGTCTTGTCAGTCTATACCGGCTGTGACCACTTAACATAAGCTATTTATCTGTTTATATTCTCCAGTGTTCTTCATCATCCTCGTATCATTTACTCATCCTTACTAATCGAGTACGACAAGCCTGAGGAGACGTCTTCGGTGGTGATTTCCCAGATGATTCAACTGTCTTATAAGGTCAGAAGACTTGATAAACTCTAAACCAGATGCCTCCTGTAAATAATAATCTTTATTGATATAGCTCCAACATATTCTGCAGCACTTTACAATTCAGATAAGGGCATTTACAGACTAATAAGAGGACGTAGGGCCCTGCGGCTCACAAGAGCTTACAATCTATGTGAAATAAAATGTATACCTGCTATATGGATGCCAAGACGGGCCTTATACTATATGGCGAAAAAGAGAGAGCTAACTGATATATGGAGACAGAGAGGTAGCTAACTCTTATATGGGAGCACTGAGAGGGCCTAACATCTAAATGGTAGGACAGAAGGGGCCTTACTTCTATAAGGTGGCGCTGTAGTGTCCCAGTACAGGTGTGCCACTAAGCTTCTATTCCACCTGTCAAAAGGGTAACTTTGTCAGGTGTCACACTCTGGGATGATTAGTGCCTTTCCGTACTTGGTCCACAGCTAAAGGTTAAAGGGTTAATTTGGTCTGTTTTACTGTTAAGGTGATGTCCTAACACTAGCTTGGGTGCATCACACACTCACACCATTATCTTCTAGCACTTTCCCCACCAATATGAGGTTAGTCCCGCTCACCCCTATATTAACTAGATAGTTCCTGGTGGCTTCTAGTCAGTGAGTTGGAGTTTGAGAGAGACAGAAGTTTTTGTTGGAGTTTGTGAGAGTAAGTAACTATGCAGCGCTAAACCTAAAGGTGGGATAACTGGGATCAACCTTGTCTACACCAGGGATTACTAACTCAGGACTAGTCGGGACTATCCAAGAACAGGATTTGTCTGCAGTGGAGCAAAGAGCATAGGCTGAAGTACTCCATTGATCCTTGCTCGACCTACTCTGGAAACCTTGAGGGGTTAGCCTTACCAAGTGGTTCAAACTCAGGACTCGCACTACCCGAACCTGATATTTGGTGGCAGAAGGCAGTCTTCTTCTTTTTCTCTTCCTATTCTTAACTGTGAGTACGAGCTTCTTATTCTACACTAAGGGCCCTATTCCACCGGACGATTATCGTTTGCATAATCGTTTACGATTAACGATCTCAAACGACCGCTATTGCGAAAGACCTGAAAACGTTCACTCATTTCCATGGAACGATAATCGTTACTTATGATCATAATTGCGATAGTTTTTTCTTCGCTATTACGTTCGTATCTATTGCGAACGACCGAATGATGTCTTATTCAATGCGAATGATTGGCGAACGTTTTGCGAACAAGCAACGATAAAAAAAGGTCCAGGTCTTATAAAGCGATCAACGATTTCTCATTCGGTCGTTAATCGTTAACTGCATTTCAACCGAACGATTATCGTTTGGATTCAAACGGTTTAACGATAATCTAAACCATAATCGTTCGGTGGAATAGGGCCCTAAGTCACCCTACAAGTCATCCCGGCACAGTACTGTACTACTGTAGATAGGTAAGGCCCCAAGACAGCCGCTCAACCTATTCTTCTCAAGCTACGCTTATTATCCTTCTCTACTTAAACCTCCTATCTACACTTCAAGCAGCCAAATAAAGTGTACATACCAAATAATTGTTGACCCCGTCCTCTCCTCCCGGGCGCCAGAGTGGTCAGAGTAGGGGACGGCATGCTCCTCAACCCGGAAGTGAGGGAGATCCAAGGATGACGTACAAAGATGACGGGGGCGCGGCCGGTGGGAGATTCAAGCGGCGATCGTCACCCGAGGGATAGTAAGTATATCAGCTGTGTCTGTGCGCTTTTTTTTTTTTTTTTTTTTTTTTTTGGGGGGGGGGGGGAGCCACCGGAGTACTCCTTTTACACAGTAAAGCTATATTCTGGTTAAGTTCTGGACTCTGTGCTAATTCCTCTCCACTGCACCTGCACCCACACAAGGGGCATACACGTCCCAGAACGGCCCTGCAGTGCAGCACATCACTCAGAGGCCCATCGGATATAAGCTGAAATGAGCTATATGCAACTGAAGGGAAACATGAAGGGACAATATTTATGGTTCCTGCAATGTGTGGTGAGGACTCCTGTAATTACAAATGCAGCATTAATACCAGCTGCTGCAGAACATCTTTGTAAATAATCTTTTTTGTGGGATTATTGAGCAGAATGAGGATTCCTCCTCAGACAGCAGGTTCTCTGGTACCTGAGGGGACGGCAACTTCTGCCCCGTCATATAGTAAGTCAGTCTGACTATATGACAGGACCCAGATTCCTAAATGTAGGGGCGCCCTCACCCGACTGCCTGACAGCTGAGGTTGATTTGGTTCAGGACCTTTGTGTGTGATGAATGCCCCACACACCCTGCTCCAGAACCAGACAGAAGGCCCGGCCGCTGCAGGTCCTGCACTCTGCTGGCTTCTCCCTCCCCCACAATACCTGTTCAGCAAGTGGACACTGACAAAGACAGGAGCCATGACAGGTCGGCCTCCCTTCTGTGGCTGTAGACACCTGCTGACACCTCTCCCAGCCACCACACACAAGCTGCCGTAAGGTACAGCTATCCCTGAGGTGAGCACTGAATGGCAATGGGCCCATAACCTCAAAGTGTTACCCCAGAACAGCTCTGGCACCCCATCTACATTATTGCATTTTGCAACTATTTGCGCAAAATCACAATAAACATTACCACCATTTTGCATAAATTTATCAGAGTGCAATAATGTAGATGAGAGGCCATAGAGGGATCATAAAGTGTCTTTATCTACCTGCAAGGACCTGAAGTGGCCTTACTCATGATGTCATCAGGTCCTTGCAGGCAGCAGACTGTGTAAAGGGAAAGAGGTAACAGGGAAAGGTGGGAAACAGTGGGCTCTGTAATAGTGGGAACTATATGGGAGCAGTATATACGGGAGCAGTATATGTGGGAGGGAAGCCATAGGGGCAGTATATATAGGAAAGAGGGGACCATTAGAAGCAGTATATTGGGGAGCTATAAAGAGCTGTATATGGGGGTCTCAGAGGCTAACAGTATTATTAGGTCTCTGGCAGTATTAGGTGGTCTGAGACTTTTACTATTAGGGGGTCTTTAAGCGGAGGATCGCGCACCCTCTCATCTAGTCACAGCGGGACACTGAGCATGGCGGGATTCGCTGCCGTATTTGCTCAGTGTGAACATACCCTAAGACTGAGGTGCCAATGTGTCGACACCATCGAAGCTGGCTCTATTAGAGGGTCTTTCTATGCCAGCACCACTGAGGCTGGCCCTATTAGAGGGTCTTTCTATGCCAGCACCACTGAGGCTGGCTCTATTAGAGGGTCTTTTTATGCCAGCACCACTGAGGCTGGCCCTATTAGAGGGTCTTTCTATGCCAGCACCACTGAGGCTGGCTCTATTAGAGGGTCTTTCTGTGCCACCACCACTGAGGCTGGCTCTATTAGAGGGTCTTTCTGTGCCACCACCACTGAGGCTGGCTCTATTAGAGGGTCTTTCTATGCCAGCACCACTGAGGCTGGCTCTATTAGAGGGTCTTTCTATGCCAGCACCACTGAGGCTGGCTCTATTAGAGGGTCTTTCTGTGCCACCACCACTGGCTCTATAATATGTGTAGTGTATGTACTTCTATTATATACAATGGTACCTTGGTTTAAGAGTAACTTGGATTAAGAGCATTTTGCTTTAAGAGCTCACAGTTTTTCAAAATTGTAACTTGGTTTAAGAGCATTGCTTTGGTTTAAGGGTGGTATTCCACAGGCCGATGGGGGCCCGATAATAACTGTAAACGAGCGCCGATTTGCTAGATCAGCGATCGATTACTGGGCCTATTACACGGCCCGATTATCGTTTAACAAGGGCTGCATGGACATCGTTACCGATGTCCTTGCAGCCATTGTTTAAACTTTATACATTACCTATCCAGGCTGCAGGGCTCCTCTTGCGGTCTTCTTCTCCCCGGGTCCCGCATGGTGATACTATTATAATAGACTACCCTGAAGATCTTGGGGTTCCAGGTGGTTTCCATAGTTATACTAAGTCACCAGTCAATCCCAGGTATAAGAGTATGTTCAGACTGAGGAATCTGCGCAGTGAAGTTCCGTCGGATTCCTTCGCTCGCCATTGCTCATGGCCGCACGCATCTCTGCCCATGCTATAGACTCCATTCTATGGTTGGGTGGATTCCATCGTCCATCCAAAGAACAAACACTTTGAATACTTTGAACGGGAATCTGCCCGACCATAGAATGGAGTCTATTGCACAGGCGAGGATGCATGTGGCCGTGAGAATCCGCAAGCGACAGAATCCGCTGGAACTTCTCAGTGCGGATTCCTCAGTCTGAACATACCCTCAGGTACCCTGACAGTAGTGGTGGGTGTTTATTCTAGCTCTATCTCTCACTACTATTGCTAAAAGGCTCCATTATGGTCAGGTTCCTATGTTCCACCCATAACAGTTGGTAAACATTCAATTAGATCTATATTCTACTCGCAAATACCCAACTTCCTCACACAAGTATAAGAAAAAGTCAGCTTACCATGTGAATATGTCCCAAGCAGAGTGGTGATCCTCAGGTAATGGGGCAGGTAAGACTGCCAAGCCTGGGCAGTCCACCCGGATTGTACGAATTCTGCCTCAAAAAAATATTTGGTAAAACTTTTCAAACTTTATTCCAAAAACCATATTAAAAATGCAGATACATATTAAAAGAAGCAAGTTGATGCGTTTCGGAGACTAGCCCCATAGTCATGGCACGATATACCAAACAATGTGTGCTCACCATCACTAGTTCTACAGCGCCATTTGTTTAGTTCTTGCTCAGCTTCATTCATGCATTTCATTTCTGTAACTTAATCATGTGATCATCAGACTGACCCCCAGAAAAGTGCAGTGTTTAATGTTTTTCATCACTAGCCTACCAAGTACATTGTTACATTGAAAGATAACAGAAAATGTGACTGGCACAATGGATACTATGAAACACCATGTAATGGAAGCAATCTCCTCAACTCAAGAGCCAACGATTAATGACAAATTTCGGATTTGAGAAAGAATAGAGTAGGACCCTCACCAAGACGTTTACTTCATCTTTATTCTTCTCTAATGGAAAAATGGTAAAACAGTTCATTGCGAGCTGTATTGGGCAGCTTTTCACACCAACACTTTCATACTGATTGTGACAGCTGTTTCGTGCAAAGCAGGTCTGTAGAAGTGCTTTGCACGAAACAGCTGTCACAATCAGTATGGAGGTGTTGGTGTGGAATGCCGTCCAATACAGCTTGCTATAAACTGTTTGACCATTGTTTGACACGAGAAGAATAAAGATGAAGTAAACGTCTTGGTGAGTGTCCTCCTCTAGTCTTTCTCATATCTGAAATTTTACATTGTGTCTTTGATGTAAAGCTTAGATGCTGGTTATTAAGTAGAACTTTCTCATAGGTTTACCAAACACTTCATCTCTCATGCCATAAATCAAAGGGCTGACAAACCTAGGAAGAGACATCACCAAGAAGAAGTTGATGTTGGGCAGGTATGGAATATATGGTGAAAAATACCTCTCAGTAATTACAGTAGTAAAAGACAATGTGGATAATAGAAGCTGAAACGCGTGGAGAAGGAGCGTTTTGCTGGCCTTGGAAGCAAATGCTTGAGAGTCCATCCTCCGAGCAACCAGCATCACTTTAACATACGTGAAGACGATGATAATCCCCACTATGGAGAAGCCAAAAGCATCCGTGAAATTCCTAATAGCTATTTGGAAGTCGCTCACAGTCATTAATTTCCAGGAACAGGTAATCTTAAAAAGAAAGGTTCTCGAGTCTACAGAACAACAATAAATAATAACATTAGCGAGCTGTGGAATCAATCCCGCCGTCCACATGCAAGCGATGGCGAGGGTGACTCTCTGGATGGTCCATAACGGCACATGTCTTAATGGGTGGCAGATGGCCGTGTAACGCTCTAAGGACATGACAGCCAAATTGTAAGGTGTTATAATGAACGTACACGTGCTGAAACTTATACATACAAGACACTGTGGTATGGAAAAAAGTATGTGGAAGTTTGCAAATGTAAAAAGGAAGAATGATAAGAGTAAGTGGAACATATCATTGAGAAGCATGTGAACGAACAAGATGTGAGCACAAGAGTATGTGACAAGAACAACCCAACCATTGGTTTGACAATGGGTGTAAAGCATCTCTAGGAATAGCCTCAAGTAAGAGTCATCTCCACTAAGCTTACCCAACCCCAAGATGTCCTCAAAACTAACTTATTCTGGGAATTACAGAGCCGTATCTGCACAAATTAAAAAAAAAAGTCCAGAAAGGCAACATCTGGCTCCAATATTTCAAAGATCTTTACAAAGATATCCGAAAGGAAGAAGGAAGCTTAGAACATGGTTAAGTTATGATAAAGTAGCAAGAGTAAGGAGGAAAAAAACTCAAAGATTTCCCCCTTGGATTCATCAATAAAACTGAGAGAGTGCTAAAAGAGACGAAAAAGTAAAAGTTTCACATTACAACCAGATTCTGCCTATAGAGCAAAAATATCCTTCCCTTCTTCCACTCTCAATCCATATATTTCATTAACCACATCAAATACTTGTGTCTAGAACCCTACCAATAGTGATCTAAATTCCTCTCCTCCACCCCAAATCTACTACACTTGTATACTACTTCTTTCTGCCACTTTGCAATATCTGCTGTAGTGTAGTATAAGGCCCCGTTCATTCTTCAGCGCGTACAGAGCAGCAGCGCGCGCCTCCCATAGACTCCCATTATGAGCGGGAGGCTAACGGCATTCCGCGGCGGACAATTCCGTCGCGGAATTCCGCTACTTTTGCTCAGTGGGAACGGGGCCTTAACCTGTGTGTGACAAAACGGAATCTTCTTATGTTTTTTTATCTGTAAGGTTATCCTTAGACAGCTTCTATACCAACTCCCAAAATCCCCTTTGCTGCACACCAATGACTTTTTCCCACTTTTTCTGTAATTTTATACCACTCTTACGATACGGAAATAACCATAACGTTATATATTTCTTTCACTTACCCCCTACGATGTCCAGTCAATTTGTGTAATAACTTTAGGGTGAACCACCAGCAACTTCATACTACCCTTATCCTCTACTCCTCTAAGTGCAATGCGTATCTGACTATATCTTAATGGACATATACTTTTCTCAACTTCATTCTGCATCACCTCCAGTTTTTTTTTTAATTTGCCGTCTACACAAAACTCTCTTATCACCCAATAGTAAGGAATCTGGAATCTTCTTCACTTCCTCAAATTGACTTTTACGTAACAACGATGTAAAGTCACATGACCCATCATTGTTGTCGTTTTCCCTTAGATATCGCCAAAGATTTACAAACATTCGGAACATTGTATTTCTGGGATGAGTGTCCTCCATTTTCATCTCCAACACTAAATAATATTTTGTGCTATCCCATTCTGTTGTTTTACCCACATTCCTAAAAACTCTACTTCTTTCCATCTTATCAACCATGTTGTTAATATCGCTATACAACACCAAAAGAAATCTGGGACTGCTGACCCACCCTCCTCTTCCATCATCCTCAGATCCTCAGATAGGGCAACTTCAACCTACCCTCTTCCTGTTCCAAACCAATTAGTTTAGCATTCTATCTATTTTCTGTAATATATTTTTCCCAAACCATATGGAGGGAGCCAAATCATTATAAGAAACTCAATCTTATCTGCTCTTGTTAAATATAACCTACTCCGTACTTGTACCTGCTGCTTCATCTTATTTAATCTGGGGTCCATGTTCAACTTCCTGTACCTGCCCAGGTTCCCCGAAAACCAAATCCCCTGGTTTTGTCTACCTTAATACCCTATATATCTGAGACCTCATCTATCGGTGGACTTAACGGTAACAGTACTGATTTTCCCCAATTAATGCTCAAACCGGATTAGTCCCCGAACCTATCCACCTGCTCCATTAAGTGTCTTACTCCTACCTTAGCGTCTCCCAAGAACAGCAACAGATTCTCTGCGTAAAGTGCTATTTTGTCCTCTCCCCCCCTACACTCCAAAACCCTCAATCTCAGGATTGCTTATGATCTTCTTGGCCAAAGGCCCCACTGCCAAGGAGAAGAGTAGTGAAAGGATAAACAGCCCTCCATGGTATAGATCATAAAAACTCGCCTGGGTGAGCAGAGAAGATGGAAACTCTCACCTGGGTAAGTTGCCCAAACCGAAGCCCAACACTCACAAGGGTGGATACCACCAATGTTGAACCGCAGCCACTCCCATACAGTCCTCTAGTGATTGGAACAATAGACAACTTTCCTCCAAACCAGTACGGGTGGAACGGGTGCAGGTCTAGATGAATGACAGCATATAGTAAAATAATGTAAAATAATAAAATACTATTTATTTTCTACTGGCCTCTCTCCCTGTCAATCATCCCGCCGAGCATGCTAACAGGCAGAGAGAGGTGACTGGGAGCCGCCCAGATGACTTCTGCCTGCTGATCAGAAGCTATATACAGTGCTCCAGGAAACTATATCAGCCCAAGTGGGCTGATTGGTTCCCTTTGAGCTTCATTTACTTCAATGGAACTGAGTTACAAAACCTGCACCCAAACTGGAGACAAAAGCGGTGCTGTCTCTGGAAGAAAGTGGCCATGTTTTTGTAGCGCTGGATAAAACCTTTAACTAGTGATGAGCGGATACTGTAGATATTCGATCGAATAGTAAGGTATTCGATAGTATTGAATATTATCGAATAGTACGCCAAATATTCCAGAAATATTCGATAAGCGTTTAAATCCCCCTTCCCTTTTCCTGAGGTGTCATTGTGGACTTGGTGAACCTCCAAGTGGCCGAATAGATGTTTTTCAATAATCGAATACTTGTTCCCATAGACTTTAATGGGATCGAATATTCGATCGAACGTTCGAATATCTGTGAGATATTCGTACGAATATCGAATATTCGAATATTTCACTATTCGCTCATCACTACCTTTAACCCTTAAGCAACTTGGATCACATTGCTGTTTTAAAAAAAAGTGCTTACATATGCTATGGAGCAAAAAAGCTTTTTTTGATATGTCGGTGTTTGCTCATTCTAGAATGCAACGATGCGTCCCACATATTGTAAATTACAAACATTTTTACCTTTTTTAATTGTATTTTTTGCCGACTAGGTGCAAGGCAAAGGGTAGGGGGGAGAAAAGACGGCTCTGCCTAGTACCTCTCTGTAATACAAAGTACTCTGAGATCTCAATGTTAGAGGTCAGTGTAAGTGTGGTCGGGCATCGGATTATTTGTCGTCATTTAAAAGGCAGGACTGAGACCTGAGTCTTTGATGTGTCTATAAAAATTACAACAATCGCGAATTAGTGTTATGGGTCATTGTTTCTCCATAGACACCCACCAACTAATTCACACAACCTCAAACAGCTAAGATCAAATATCAAACTTATTGCAACTTTCACCAGACCTGGCGATCAGGCAGGGGTTAACTGCAGCTAAAAAAAAAATAACTCACCTAGGGCCCGTTCCTGGCCTCCGCGAGAATGAGAGAGGCTTGGGGAACTTCCAGCGCCTTTCATTCTCCCGAAGTTCTCCCGGCAGCCGAGCGTCTCCGAGCCTCTCTGATAAGACGCTCGGCAGTCCGGGAGAGGTTCTGCAATCTCTGTCTCCGGCGCGGGCAGTGTACATCACATTGCCTGTGCCGGGAACGGTACAGGAGGCGCGCGGAGGTCGGGATCAGGCCCTAGGTGAGTTAAATGTTTGTTTGTTTTTGTAGTGGTCGCCCCATATGGTGGGGATGTGGTCATTTTTGAGCCCCCCCACCGTATGGGGCGACCATACCCGGCGTATAAGACGACCCCTGACTTCTAAGAAGATTTTTCCGGGTTAAAAAGTCGTCTTATACACCGGAAAATACAGTACTTTTCGTTCACACCCAATTCTGAGCAGTGGTGATGGCCATCTTGATGATACACAGAATGAAATTATACCCATAGACTTTGAGCTTAAAGGGGTACTTCAGCGAAAATCTTTTTTCTTTCAAATAAACTGGTGTCAGAAAATTATATAGATCTGTAATTTACTTCTATTTACAAATCTTCAGCCTTCCCATACTTATCAGCTGCTGTATGTCCTGCAGGAAGTGGAGTTTTCTTTACAGTCTTACACAGTGCTCTCTGCTGCCACCTCTGTCCATGTCAGGAACTGTATCATCAGCAAATCCCCATAGAAAACCTCTCCTGTTCTCCAGACTGGGAAGAATACCATTTCCTGCAGGGCATACAGCAGCTGACGTCCAGTTTGGTTCATATTTAGAGACTGATTTAAATGAGGCTGGGCCTCAGTTGCTGTAAATCTATTTGTTTTGTGTGTTTTTGGGGTCTCTTTCTATGATAGATAATCATTTTGCTTTCCTGTTGAGCATCTGCTCAGAACTGCAATTCCCAGAATGCATTGCTTTTCCTAGGCTATTCATCACAGCCCTCCCACCCTGCTCAGGCCTCTCCACAGCACTCCTGCCAATTCCATATCCAGAGCTCCTGCAGAGCATTGCTCCCATAGCAAGTGTAAAAAATAGCTGCTGTATGCACTGCTTACTCCTCTGCTTGTGGCATTGTTCAGACAAGACAAGCACCATACAGTAAACAAACCTCATTTCCCTAAAAAGATATATATGTATATGTGTCTATGACAGGGAGATGGTTATGTAGGCTGAAGGGGCTAGTCTGAGATGGTGATGACATCCCCCCCCCCCTGCAGATGCCATAGTCAATAGCAACTGCAGCACTTACAGGGTTAATGGGGAGAGGAGACTCTTACTGTAGCCCATTGAAAACTCTGTAATGGACTCACAGGACAGTCATTGTAATGTTGAAGTACTGCAGTGTAGTGTAAAAGCAGAGTTCGCAGAGAGTAAATCCTTACTGGGTTGTGTCTTTTAAAATGTTCCCGATGCCTTGGTTAGAGCAAAAAATTATCTTTTAAATTTGTATCAATGAGTCAATTTGATGTGTCTGTGCCCCAGGTCTGTGATGCCTCTCCTTTCTTCCTCCCCTCCCTCCTCATCATAAGTAACGCCCCGAGGCAGTATTTTTATTCATCGCTCGTCTAAACAGTGCACCTATGTCTCTAGGGCACATGCACTATTTATACAAGTGATAAATAGGAGAAATCCTGCCTGGGGGCGTTCCTAATGACAAGGAGGGAGGGGAGGAAGAAAGGAGAGGCATCACAGACCTGGGGCACAGCCACACCAGTTTGACTCAATGATATAGATTGAAAAGACAATTTTTTGCTCTAACCAAGGCACCGGGAACATTTAAAAAAACACGATTGGTAAGGCTTTACTCTCAACAAAGTCATTAATGTGGCGCTTTCCCTACGTAAATCTGGAAGGTTTTCTACCAGGACAAAATTGAAGCCCGACCATCCTCCCACACAAGAAGTGGCTGTTTTAAAATGACCGTTTGCTTAAAGGAGAAGTCCGGCCAAAATTTATTTTTTATATGTTATTACTTATGGAAAGCTATACAATTTTCTAATGTACATTAATTATGGGAAATGCTCATATACTGCTATTTCCCTTAATTTAGTGTATCAGGAAGTATTAGAGTTCTCTCAAAAGCAGTGACGTTCCAGTGTAATTCCTATGGAGTGTCCAGCAGGGGGCGCTCTATATATAGAAGTCAATGAGTACCATTGACTTCTATATATAGTGCGCCCCTGCTGGACACTCCATTGGAATTACAATGGATGTGTGTATGTAATGTAATGTACTGTACTTTGCGATTGAATACATTTATGGAATACTTTGGGGAGCAAGTGTCCTTTCTCCCCAAAGTATCCCATAAATGTATTCAATAAATACATTTGCAGGGCACTGAGCAGGGAGGGAGAGAAGTGCCATCTACCTCCCCCCTCCCTGCTGGGAACATATACAAAGTACTACTCCCCCATTATTTGCAGATAATGGGGGAGTAGTACCTGTGCTATTTATCGTCACCCGCGCCGCCGCTCATAGAAGTGCCGCTCCGCCGCCGCTCACACAGTGGCCGCTCTTCATGGCCCCTCCTCTTTTCTTTCACCAGAGCTGGAAGCTGAGCTGTGATTGGTTGCTGTGGCCAGTTTGCACCAGTCTAAATTTTACACCCTTTGATAAATCTCCCCCATTGACTTCTATATATAAAGCTCCCCCTGCTGGACACTCCATAGGAATTACACCATTCGTCGTGCTTTTGAGAGAATTCTAACACTTCCTGATACACTAAATTAAGGGAAATAGCAGTATATGAGCATTTCCCATAATTAATGTACATTAGAAAATTGTATAACTTTCCATATAAAAAATAAATTTTGGCCGGACTTCTCCTTTAATAAATCTGTCAGTTGTGGTGAGTTTTCAAGGACACGCCCATGACACGCCGACTTGGCACATTTTTCCACAAAAAATATGGGTTTATTGGGTTTGGACAAATTGTGTTGCATCCCTTTAGTAAATGTGTCGGTCTACTAAAAGTGGACAAAAATTGGACAAAACCCCAATAATTTTCTGCCGCCAACACCCTTAGTAAATCAGCCCCAATATCTCTCAAACAGGACATTATCAGAAATTTGAAATATGTTTCATTTCACATAATGCTTCACCTTAGACCTTATTAGCTTTGTGAGACAGCCCCTTTAATTTTCTCTCCGAAGCTTAAAACAATTCATCAGTTTTTCCCCAAAAGTTTTCTATTATATTTTGTTTTATATTATAAAATATATATGTAATATATTTTATAAAAATAATTATATTATGTTTTGCTATTATATCCTGGTACAGGACCATAGAAAATTTGGGATTACAGTATTCAAATAGTATTTAAATTCTGTTTCACACTATGGCCCAAATGTTAGCGACCACCACTCTGCTGTAAAAGCAGTTATAGATATAGGGGGAGATTTATCAAACTGGTGTAAAGTAGAATTGTCTTAGTTACCCCTAGCAACCAATCAGATTCCACCTTTTATTAATCTCAGATTCCTTGAAAAATGGAAAGTGGAATCTGATTGGTTGCTAGGGGTAACTAAGACAATTCTACTTTATACCAGCTTAAAAAATTTCCACCATAGAGTAAAGCAGAGTAAAGCATGGCGGCTTAAGGGGGATGGGGCGTTACATACAGTTGCTGTATCCCGGTTTTCCAGGCAGTCCTCCCGCTGTATCCACCCTCTGCACGGAGGTTTAAGACAGCGGGAATCATTGCCGAGAGTCCAAGTTCGTACGAACCCGAACCTCGGCAGGTTCGGACCATCCCTAATCAATATCTCTATGTGGGCGAGGTCTCCAGAACGGGACACAGTATTCCAGATGTGATGTCACCATCTATACAGCCGGATCACAGTCTCCTCCTCCTACCGTTTATACATCTAGCTATGCTTTTTATGTAGTGCATTCAATATTTCAGTATTTTAAAAAAATTTAGAAGTCAGCCTTCTCTATACGTTTAGTTTTTGCAACCCATCGCTCTGTTTCACCCTCCTGTCACTAAATGGTAGTAACCTATTCCAATTTTCTACGTGGCCCTATGGATTCTGGTTATGCCTCTGTTCCTCACTGCTGGGAAGAACCTTCTCATAGGTTTTCCAAACACTTCATCCCTAATGCCGTAGATTAATGGACTGATAAATCTGGGAAAACACATGAACAGAAAGAAGTTAGTTAAGGGCAGGTATACAAAACGGGATGTAAACTCCTTTTCAGTGAGTGTAGAAGTAAAAGACAACATGGATAGAAGAAGCTGAAATGCGTGGAGAAGTACGGTCTTCCCGGCCTTAGAAGCAAATTTATCAGAGTCCATCCTGCGAGCAACCAGCAGAACTTTGACATATGTGAAGGCGATGACCAGTCCCACCATGGAGAAGCTGAAAACACTACTGATTGTTTGGAGGACCATTTGAGATGCACCTACAGTCAATGATCTCTTGTCACAGATGACATTGACATTGAAAAAACTTTTATTTACTGAAGAACAAAGGGCAATAAAATCTAAAAGTTGTGGAATCATCCCCAATGTCCACATGTTAGCTATGGCGAGGGTGGCTCTTCGGACAGTCCATAGCTCTGCATGTCTTAATGGGTGGCAGATGGCAACGTAACGTTCCAAAGACATGACGGCCAAGTTGTAAGGAGTTATACGGAATGAACATGTGGAAAAGCTGATAATAATATGACAAAAGGGCACAGGCATGGAGATGAAGTAGATGGCACATAAAAATAGTATAAATGATATCAGTAGGTAGACCACATCATTAAGAAGCATGTGAATGAACAAGATGTGACGTGGGGTCTCCCGGACATGGGACGTCATGAAGAAGACCTTCAGAATGATAACCATGAAGTATATGAAGATACCAAACAAGAGGAACATCAAAACAGACATAGTCATCCTTATAATTTCAGTCATCTTGTTGACTTGGGCCATCATGGTGGTATTGAGCTTAGTGGAATTCATCTTTTCGTGGACCCAAAAATTTGCTAGATCGGAAAACAAAAAGAAAATGTAACAGTAGAGGTTACTTGTTAGAACAATACAACATATATTAAGGGGATATTCACACATCCGCAAATTTGCAGACCTTACAGACGGGGAAGGAATGTAATGGATTTGTTCCCCACACGGCTACAGATTTAAAGAATTTCCCCACCGACAACCTCATATTGACACATAATGCTGGACAAGGAACGAATCCATTACATTTCTTCCCCGACTGTAAGGTCCACAAATTTGTGGATGCGTTTACTGTATGTAGCCAAAGAGTTAACCCTTGTTCAGAAACCAGGGCCAACAGTTGGAAAATCGTGACACCTCAATCTTGAGAAGCAACTTGGTTGTCCGTTGTAGTAAAGGCCAGATGCCCATACAAGAAGGTTAAAGGGGTATTCCAGTCCTACAGTAAAAATGTACATTATGTTGAGGCAGGAAAGCAAATAAATTAAAAAAAAACCTGCATTTGGAAGCAGGACCAACGTATGTTGGACTGTATACATTCTTCAAGGTATACTTGATAAAGTCAGGGATTATTTAGGATTATAGTCAGGTATAAGATTATTCAGTTATACTATACAGAAATTAATAGTCACCATTTTAATATGCAAGTCAAAACACAGTCAATAACGAAAATAGAGATGGCTGTGTAGGAGGCTTAAAGGAGAAGTCCGGTCTTAGCTCTTTTTTTCCAAAGAGCTGGGGTGTAAGTGGCTGAACATAACATCATGCACCTACCTCCCCAACTCCAGGTTCCCTGACCGCTTCTTGGTTGAGCGGGGACCCAGGTCGTGGCGTGTCAGGCCTGCTCTGCCAGTCAGCGGCTGAGTTGGGACCCAGTTATGGCCGCTGACTGGTTGAGCAGGTTGGACACATCACGACCCTCCACTGACACAACGTAGGTAGTTGGGGATAGAAGGTTTGTGTCCTTCTCTGTGTCTGTCCTGGATGACCCGGTTCCCAAATCAAAATAGAATCGTAACCCATATGCGCATTGTAAAAACTGATTGCAAAAAGGATATTTAGGATTGTGGGGTTTAAAGTAGATTTTGGCCCATAGTCAGAGGTATGGACCTTGGGCAGCCAGAAGGAAATAGTGTAATAGCGTATTGTATTTTGGTGGATGTACTCTCAGATGTTATTCCGCGCAGTACCAAAACGAAATCCAAGGGGTAGTCAAAAAGTCAAAGCCAGAAAGTCAGGAAACCAGTAAATACAGATCGGGAACAATGCTAGGTCAAGAAACACTCAGGGTAGGAGGCCCTATCACAGGCAGGGGACACAGGTATGGGGAGGATACTTATTGGGCCTGGAGTCCCAGCCTCAGGACACATCTGACAGCTGACTGGCGGTTGCAAGTCTCAAAACACGGGAATAGCCAGATATCCCTCCAGGGAAGGAAAACCTGTTGCCAAGGGGGGCCTCCAAGTGGGAAGATACATAGCCCCTTAAGTCCCACTCGGTTGTGAGTATTGGAACATAAATAGGGGAACACTAGGGTGGCCCCTTTTGCGTCAAAGTCTAACTCAGTTGCGAGTGTTGCAACATGACAAGGGAAATGCCAAAGCCAATGTATCAATGGAGACTCTTGAATGAGTACTTTATTGATCTCCCTAAGCTCAGTGATTGCTGTGGTTTATCATCATCATCACCACGTTTTATCCGTGGAGATAGTTCCTGCAGCTCCATCCTTAAAGGTCACATAGACTTTTTAATGCTTAATTTTATGTTCTTTGATGGGCCCCATCCAATTTAGGGAATATCCTGGACTTGTGACCAGCTGGCAGCAGGATCCCCCAGACATTTGTACCTCATTCAGATGATAAGCACAAAGCCCAAAGGGCTATAAGGTGAGAGTCCAGCTATTATGTGCCACTATTCGCCTAGATGAACGGTGCCCATCAGGACCTGATTAAGGTTGGTGGAGGCCCCCGGGCGACAATTTTGTTGGGGTCCCCTCATTAACGATTATCGAGCCGCGTAATAGGCTAAGTAAACGAGCGCTGATCAAGCAGATCAGCGCTTATTTACATTATTGATTGGGCAGTCATTGGCTCACCTAATAGGACCCTAACTCAGCCTGTGCATCTGGGGGGGGGGGGGGGAATTTTGCTAGGAATAAGCAGTGTGGGTATTATGGCTGAGAGCAGTATTGCCCAAACTTTTTTCTTCTTTTTTTTTTTTTTCTTACCTCGGAGCATCCCTAACGAATAAAGTTCTACAAAATACAAAAAAAAACATCATAGAGTGACTCACAGGTGACGTCTTCTTTGATCTGAGGCATCACTTTCCTTTTCCCCTCCATCTGTCTTGGACCACCATGATGATTTCTTTCAGCTACAATTCTTCTCTTCAGAACCTGCCACCCAAATATCTAAGGCTCCGCACTTTACCTTCCTTCCCCTTTTCCCCACCCATAATAGGTTCCAAACAGTAGTAATTCCGCTTTTTGGTGTCATGTCTAGTAAAGTCAGTAGGTACTGAATGTGGGTTGTCCCCTGTATGTAGGGTCCCCTGCTGTGTCCCCAAATAATAATAAAGTCAGTGCTGTGCCCCATATAGTAATAATGTCTCCTGCTGTGCCCTCTCTTATAGTAATAATACCCCCTTCTGGGCCCCCATATAGTAATAATGCCCCCTGCTGTGCCCTCCATATACTAATATTGTCCTTGCTGTGCCCCATATAGTAATAATATCTCCTGCTGTGCCCTCTCATATAGTAATAATACCCCCTGCTGTGCTCCCATAGTAATAATGCCTTCTGCTGTGCCCTCCATATAGTAATAATGTCTCCTGCTGTACCTCCATATAATAAAAATAACTGTTGTAGTTATGTCCCTAGTATTGTAGTTAACCCCTCCACTGCCAGAATGCCCCCTAGTATTGTAGTTAACCCCTCCACTGCCAGAATGCCCCCTAGTATTGTAGCTAAACCCTCAACTACCAGGATGCCCCTAGTTCTGTAGTTAACCCCTCTACTGCCAGGATACCCTTGTAGGGGTTAATTCTGGCAGGAAACGGGTCAACTACAATACTAAGGGGCATTCTGGCAGTGGAGGGGCTAATTACAATACTAGAGGCATCCTGGGGGGGGGGTTATCCTACTCCACTGTCAGGATGCCCCTAGTTTTGTAGTTACACCCCCCCCACCCCTCTTCAGAATGCCCCAAATATTGTAGTTACACCCCCCTCCAGGAGTTATATACTAATGTATATAAGTACCCCTTCCAGGGTGCCCCTAGTAATGTATGTACCCCCCCCCCTCCAGGATTCCCCTAGTAATGTGTATATAACCCCTCCACTGCTAGGATGCCCCTAGTAATGTATATTACCCATCATCCAGGAAGCCCCTAGTAATGCATATAGCCCCCCTCCAGAATGTCCCTAGTAATAAATATAGCCCCCCTTCCAGGATGCCCCTAGTAAAGTATATACCCTCCCCCCTTCCCCTCCAGGATGTCCATAGTAATGTAGTAATGTATATAAAGCCCCCTTAAGGATGCCCCTAGTATTGTAGTTATCCCCCCTCCCCAGGATGCCACTAGGGGACCCCCAAATAAATGCCCCTGGTCTGTGCTAATAAAAAAAAAAAAAAACACGTCCCTCTTACCTGTCCTCCATTCCAACGCTGCGAGGCCTCTTCATCTTCTTGCAGTCCCTGGCGGAGTGGCAGATTTTCTCCTGCAGGCTGCACGCGATGAAATGACGTCATCGCACGGCCCGCAAGAGAAGATGTGCGCCGCTCTGCCACACAGGAGGCCTCGGAGATCAGAGCTCCCTCACCTGCTTCTCCTGGATGTGGCTGAACCCGTCCCCCTCCAGAAGAAACCTGCAATGCTTCTGGATGGACGAGTTCAGCCACATCCAGGAGAAGCAGGTGAGGGAGCTCTGATCTCCGAGGTTCTCCTGTGTGGCAGAGTGGCGCACATCTTCTCCTTTGGGCTGCGCAATTACGGCGCTTCATAGCGCGCAGCCTGCAGCAGAAGACCTGCCAGCTCCGACAGGGACACGGATGCCGGGCGCTGGAGCATCACTAATCCCCCCCTCCCGACCCCGACCAGCCCCATGGTCCCTACGCACCCCCCACCGGTACGGCTCCGCTGGGGGTTGCTGAAAATTGCTATGGATCCACCAGCCTGAACCCGGAACCCTGCTTCCGGGTTCAGGCTGGCGGGGGCCCCCAACACATGCCCCGGGTGCCCTCCCTTTAATCCGGCCCTGGTGCCCATTATATACTGTCCCACTGTGTCCCTTATATACTGTCCCACTGTGTCCCTTATGAACTGTGCCTGCAATATACTGTGCCACTGTCCCCTAATACATGTGCCCTTAAATCATTGTCCCCCAAAATCATTGTTTTCCAAGTGTTGGCTCTTCAACTGTTGCCAAACTACAACCCTATCAAGCCATGTTAGCAGGAGGTGATGGGAGTTGAAGTCTAGTAGCATTTGGGAAAATCACATGTTGGAGAACACTTCACTAAATAAATTGCTCCACTACCCTGGCATCTGGCCCGGCCAGAGAAGAGAGATGCCGGCAGTGATAATGGCTCTTCCCGTATCATAGAGGAGGCACTGGATTCATGCTGGATTGGTCTCTATGATCTCCAGATGGGCTCTTTATTCTACCAGACCCCATAGTGGCCAGCAGGTTCTGTGCCCACCAGAAGATTCTTCGATCCTCCAGTGGGTCAGTCTTGCACTGTGTGTTTGTATACCATATATATGACTGGGTGCGTGTATATACTTATTGGACTTATAGTGTATGTGTACATTGTATGTGTGTAGTGTATATATGGTTTTTGTGTATATGACCGCCCCCCCCCCCCCCAACCCCATTGCAGTATGAGGACTGTGTGAAAACACTCAACATATCTCAGCTTCCCAGACTCTTATGAGTGAAGAAGAGGTGGGATAATGGGGTGAACTGCAGTCACCGCATTTCTTGAATAAGTGTGATAGTACAGTAAGTCTAATATCTGGAATAATACTCACATCTGTAGTTCCGGTGGCGTGAATGGTGCCGCTCCGGCTTCTGGTCTTGTCAGTCAGGCTCTGATCACTTGACGTTTAGCTGGCGCACTATTTATATGTTTATAGTCCCCGGTGTTCTTCATCCTCCTCCTATTATTAACTCATCTTTACTAATCTAGTACGACAAGTCTCAGGGAACATCAATTCATCTATGGTGATTTCCCTGATGATCTATTCTTTGATGCCGTAATTCTCCTAAAGGTTACGTGAACAATAAATAAATTATTAAATGATTGATCATTACATAGAGGTTTGGCATTTCTATTGGGGAGCAGGGATGTCACGATACCAGAATTTTGATTTCGATACAGATACCAAATTTTTTATTTCGATACTTGATACAAATTCGATACTAAATAAAGTTTGAAGAAATGCGTAAAAATACAAAAATAATGCCCCCTGCCCAGACTTTTTGATCACTTTTTTGTTACATTTTATAGTTTGGACAATTACGCAGCAATCATGCCAAATATGTTTATTTTATTTTTTTTTAAGTTTCTTTTTTGAAAAAAGGGAGATTATTAAAACTTTTTTTTTTAATTTTTAAAAACACTTTATTTTACACTTTTTAATCTCCCTTCATAATTCTGGGAGTTATTGTGCCACTGTACTGGCAAGCCCCGGGGGGAAGTGGGGAGGCAGTTGAGGGGCCTTACTGCACAAGAAAAGGGGGGCTGGTGGGTGCTATACACACATATATCTATCCTGATACACAAATACACATACACCCATGTCTGGTCCCCTCCCCGTCACTCACCAGTTGGTCATGTCTATATACACCCCCATATATACTGTCTGTATATATATAGATATACACAGTGTCGGACTGGGCCACTGGAGGACCGGAGGATCCTCTGGTGGGCCCCTCCCCCACTCTCACTGACCATCCGGCAGCTGGGGCCCCCAGACACTGCCTGTCCTCAGTGGGCCCCAGCGTCGGATGCTGCCGCAGCTGTCGGGCCCTCAGCAGCCCTGCTCTGTGGACTCCAGCGCCCCCCTTTCCTCCCAGCACACTGCATGTCGGAACTGTATGCGCTCACACTTTTCTAACGAGCGCATACAGTTCCTCCTGGGCCAGGATGTAATTGACACAGCATCAGGAGCCATTGGCTCCCGGCTGTGTCAATTATTCTTGTTGCCTCCAGCAACAAGAGGCTGCACTCCGCATTGTCCCGGGCTCCGGAAGCTCCGCCCCCACCGTGAGAAGCCCCACCCCTGCTGGCGTAATTGATGACCCTCATGCAGAGCAGGGAGAGGAGTCGTTGGGGGACCAGATGGACCATACAGGTGAGGTAAGTATGGCTTTTTTTTTTGTTTTAAATGCAGATGAAGGGGCAGGGGAATGATAAGGGGGGTAGTAGTATGGTGATGAGGTGCAAGAGGATGAGAGGGGTACATAGTTACATAGTTACATAGTTAATATGGTTGAAAAAAGACACATGTCTATCAAGTTCAACCAAGGAGGGGATGGATACAGGGAAGGGGGAGGGGTGATAGGTTCTATACATATGCATCTATATTATTTTGCTCTAAGAACTTGTCTAGCCCTGTTTTGAAGCCCTCTACTGTTTTTGCTGTGACCAGATCCTGTGGTGACTGTTCCACAGATTCACAGTTCTCATGGTAAAGAAGGCTTGTCGCCTCCGGAGATTGAACCTTTTTTTCCAGGCGGAGGCAGCGCCCTCTTGTCTCTCCAGGCGGAGGCAGCGCCCTCTTGTCTCTCCAGGCGGAGGCAGTGCCCTCTTGTCTCTCCAGGCGGAGGCAGCGCCCCCTTGTCTCTCCAGGCGGAGGCAGCGCCCCCTTGTCTCTCCAGGCGGAGGCAGCGCCCCCTTGTCTCTCCAGGCGGAGGCAGCGCCCCCTTGTCTCTCCAGGCGGAGGCAGCGCCCCCTTGTCTCTCCAGGCGGAGGCAGTGCCCTCTTGTCTCTCCGGGTGGAAGCAGTGCCCTCTTGTCTCTCCAGGCGGAGGCAGTGCCCTCTTGTCTCTCCAGGCGGAGGCAGTGCCCTCTTGTCCTTTGAGGGGGTTTTACCTGGAACATCTTTTCCCCATATTTCTTGTAGGGGCCATTTATATATTTAAATAAGTTAATCATATCTCCCCTTAAACGTCTCTTCTCCAGACTAAACAAATGTAATTCTTTTAATCTCTCCTCATAACTAAGATGCTCCATTCCCCTTATTAGTTTAGTTGCCCGTCTTTGTACCCTCTCCAGCTCTAGAACATCCTTTTTATGAATCAGGTTCCAAAACTGGACGACATACTCCAGATGAGGCCGCACCAAAGCTTTATAAAGCGGTAATATTATATCCCTGTCCCGAGAGTCCATGCCTGTTATATACATGACAATATCCTGCTGGCCTTAGAAGCAGCTGACTGACATTGTGTGCTGTTCTGTAGTCTATTATCTACAAGTACACCCAGATCCTTCTCCATCAGCGACTCTCCCAGAGTAACTCCCCCCAGGACATATGATGCATGCGGGTTATTAGTACACAGGTGCATAACTTTACATTTATCCACATTGAACCTCATTTGCCAAGTGGACGCCCAAACACTCAGTGTGTCTAAGTCATCCTGTAACATCTGCACATCCTCCATAGACTGTACTGTACTACAAAGCCTGTAACATCTGCACATCCTCCATAGACTGTACTGTACTACAAAGCCTGTAACATCTGCACATCCTCCATAGACTGTACTGTACTACAAAGCTTGGTGTCATCTGCAAAGATAGAAACATTGCTGTTAATTCCATTCTCAATATCATTAATAAACAAGTTAAACAGAAGAGGGCCCAGTACTGACCCTTGGGGTACACCACTTATTACCGGGGACCATTCGGAGTAGGTACTACTATTATAATGGAAGGGCAAAAGAATGAAGGGGTTATGATAGGGTAGGAGGATGATGGAGGGGTAGTAATATGATGGAGGGGCAGGAGGATGAAGGGGGTAGTAGTATAATGATAAAGGGGGTAGTATTATGCTGATTGAGGGACAGAAGGGTGAATGGGTAGTACTAGGATGATGAAGGGGTAGTATGATCTTGGAGGTGCAGGAGGATAAAGGAGGTAGTAGTATGAAGATGGAGGGGCAGGAGGATGAAGAGGGTAGTAGTATGATGATGGAGGAGCAGGAGGATGAAGGGGTAGTACTATGATGATGGAGAGCAGGAGAATGAACGGGGGTAGTATGATGATGGAGGGGCAGGAGGATAAAGGAGGTAGTAGTATGATGATGGAGGGGCAGGAGGATGAAGGAGGTAGTAGTATGATGATGGAGGGGCAGGAGGATGAAGGGTGCCCAGAAGGGTGCCTAACCTCTATATGGATGCTCAGAAGGGTGCCTAACTTCTATATGGATGCTCAGAAGGGTGCCTAACTTCTATATGGATGCAAAGCGGGGCACCTAACTACTATATGGATGCATTGAGCGGGTCTATCATATGGGGCACAGGGGGACTAACTTATATAAGGGGACACAGAGGACTCCTAAATTGTATGAGCGAGAGGCCTAGAATGTTTGTCTGGCAGATTCTGCGGGGTCAAATTGTGTCCAGGAAAAGTCTTCACGATGGTCGGGCCAGATGAAGAAGAAAGTGAAAAGGCTGCGATCGGAGAAGACGTCACCTGTAAGTCACTGGATGTGACTGCACTGTAATCACTTTTATGATATGCAGAGCCTGTGTACAACTGGTATTTACCTCTATGTGGGTCAGTATATGGGGATGATACTGGTATTTGTACTGTGGATGTTATTTAGTAATGGTATGGGGATGGTAATGGTAGTGGTGAAGGTGTTGTGATAATATCTTATATTATTATATATTATATATCTTATATTATTTCTTATATACTGGTATTTTTAGTCTTGCTAAACTGGATTTCAGTAATGGTATGGTGGTATTAGTTACTATGTGGTTGGAATGGTTGTGATTACGGTGTTGTAATGTTTCTGTTTCTTATATACTGGTTTTATTGTTCTTTGTGGACTGGATTTGGTCATTAACAGTGTGATGTTATGTTGATAGGTACAGTATGGCGATTATATATAATCGCCATATTGTACCTATCAACATACCATCACACACACAAGTCATTTACAAGGGAGTTATCGCAGATCCAGATGAATCCAGAATAGGGCCGGGTCAGTATGTCGCTTTTTACCGATTCTTCTTTGGTGGGCCCCAAGGATCATTTCCTCTGGTGGGTCCCAGGTACAGTATCGCAGTCCGACACTGGATATACACACACACACATACTGATACACCTCTACACATGTCCGTACACACATAATATATGTATACATATGCACACACACACAGATATACCTCTACACATGTCCATACACACACATAATACATATATACACTGATACACATGTCCATACACACACATAATACATATATACACTGATACACATGTCCATACACACACATAATACATACTGTATATACACTGATACACCTATACACATGACCATACAGACATATATAATACATATCCCCCCAAGTCTGGTCCCCTCACTCACCAGTTGGTTATGTCCAGGAAGAAGGTGCATCCCTCCGGGTTGAGCTGGAGAGTCCCCTCACACTGTGCACAGCTGAGTTCCCAAGGGGTCAGGGACATCCGCCTGCTCCCCCCCACCACTCAAGTGGACACTCAGTGCTCCCCTCACGGTGTCCGATGGTCCCGGGGCTCGCCCACAATAACGCTGATCCCCGTATGTCCTTTGCATCCCCGCTGTCCTCCAAAGCCGCTGTGTTTGCTCTTTGACCACAGCTCGGTGACTGGAGGGGGGGGGGGGAACTGGCGGGTGTGAGGGACCCCAGTGCACTGGTGGGAAAAATGGTTAAATGACTGCCGGGCCACAGTCATTGGCAGTGGGGGGGGGGGGGGGCTCCATATGCAGCAGAGTCCTGCTGCATGAGGAGCGGCCCGGGACAGCAGCATGTGCTATGTAGAATAGCTGGCATAAGAGATCGCTGTGTGCCAGCTATTTGAATTTGGCGCCGCCGAGAGCAGAGAGTGGACCGGGCAGAGGAGGTGACAGGTGGGAGAAGAGGGTGGCACACAGAGAACATGGCTGGCGCTCAGCTAGCCGCCGGCTGTGTTCTCTGCACTACACCTTATGTTAAGCTGCGTTATTATGCAGCTTAACATAAAGTATCAAACACCAGGAAATCCTGGTACCGAACCATATTTTTGCCTGTAATATTGATAGTGGTATCGATATTTCGGTGCATCACTATTAGGGAGTATGGAGGAAATAACTCCGGCAGGTATCTAAGGTCATATAGTATAGTGTCATATAGTGTTACTATCCCCTTAATCACCACAATAAGTTTTTTGTTGGCGGGAATAGCCCAGTAAAGTTCTCTTGTGCCGAATATCATAACAGTCTGAGAATGAACATATGATGCCTATTGTACTGAGTTATTACCATGTCTGGAGGCATCTTTTCTCTGAAGGATGCCAGTTTGCGGCAGTAGACAGTGCAATCTTTGCAATTTGTGGTGACCAGTGATGCAGACATATTACTGCATACTTGCACACTAGTTTCTGTGATGCATGATACTTAGGGGTGCAAATGAAAGGAGCCCCCTCTCCTGCACTGCACAGTAAGCCAGGGATGCTATAAGCACCCCTGGCTTACTGTCAGTAAAATTGTCGGCTTGAGTGCTCTGGTCCAGCCCTACAAATCTGAGCAGCGGGTCAAAAGTATATTGGTGATGCTTTATGCATTGCTGGTTTACTTTCTGTATATTTGCATACCTCCCAACCGTCCCGGATTTCGCGGGACAGTCCCGTTTTCGGGGTTCTGTCCCGCGGTCCCGGAACGGCCCCCCGTGTCCCGCATTTTAAGTGGCCCCAGCGAAAAAAACAATAAATCAGTTACTCACCTGTCCTCCGGTCCCAGCAGCTCCTCTCCCGGCAGAATGCGCACTCCCGTCATCCTCCGGGGCGGGCAGCGGGGGTACAGAGTCACTAACTGTACCGGAAGTGACCTGCTTATGAATCACTTCCGGCACAGTCAGTGTCTGTATACCCCGCTGCCCGCCCCGGAGGATGACGGGAGTGCGCGCTCTGCCGGGAGATGAGCTGCTGGGACCGGAGGACAGGTGAGTTACTGGTTTATTGTTTTTGCCGCTGGTGCCACACTAATGGGGGGATTGGCTACTCTGTGGGGCGCTATATGGGGTATTGGCTACTATGTGGGGGGATTGGCTACTATGTGGGGCACTATATGGAGGCATTAGCTACTATATGGGGGGCATTGGCTACTATGTGGGGCATATTTGGGGGATTGGCTACTATGTGGGGCATATATGGCGGCATTGTTTACTATGTGGGGCATATATGGGGGATTGGCTACTATGTGGGGCATATATGGGGGATTGGCTACTATGTGGGGCACTATATGGGGGATTGGCTACTATGTGGGGCATATATGGGGGCATTGGCTACTATGTGGGCACTATATGGGGGATTGGCTACTATGGGGCACTATATGGGGGATTGGCTACTATGTGGGGCATATATGGGGGCATTGGCTACTATGTGGGCACTATATGGGGGATTGGCTACTATGTGGGGCATATATGGGGGCATGGCTACTATGTGGGGCACTATATGGGGCATTGGATACTATGTGGGGCACTATATGGGGCATTGGATACTATGTGGGGCACTATGTGGGGGATTGGATTCTATGTGGGGCACTATGTGAGGATTGGATACTATGTTGGTCACTATATGGGGGCATTGGATACTATGTGGGGCACTATGTGGGGGATTGGATACTATGTGGGGCACTATGTGGGGGATTGGATACTATGTGGGGCATTATATGGGGGCATTGGATACTATGTGTGGCACTATATAGGGGGATTGGATACTATGTGTGGCACTATATGGGGGCATTGGATACTATGTGTGGCACTATTGGGGGGATTGAATACTATGTGGGGCACTATAATGGGGGATTGGATACCATATAGGGCATTTTTGGCGGGATTGGATACTGTATAGGGCACTATTCAGTCAGCAGCATGTGGTGACTGTAGGGGAGTGGCTATGAGGGTTGATATAGGGGCGTGGCTATGGAGGGTTGCTATGGGGGTGTGGCTATGGAGGGTCCCTATGGGGGCGTGGCTATTGGGACCGCGGCGCACATGTCCCTCTTTGCTCTTTGCAAAAGTTGGGAGGTATGTATTTGCTGGTAAATAAAGTGTGTATCCCAGTGGTGCAGATAGAGGAGTGGGGAGATTTAGTGTCATCAGTCAACACTCTGGGGGAAATTTACTACTGTTGCGCCCCTGGTGTATGCCCCGGGGTGAAGGCACAGATTCGTCCCTTCTCCCTGGCATATGCCTGGGCCCACAACTCCTTTCAGCTGTGATTTTGGGATCTCCGTACTTGGGATTGTGGGAGACCCCAGCAGATGGACCCCCTACTACAATCTCTTCTTGGATAAGGCATAACTTTTCCAGATGGGAATACTCCTTTAACAGCATGTCACTTTGTTTTTAAGAAGCTGAAATGTTTTTTTTTTTTTTTTTACTCTGTACCCACATCAGGCTATTATGCGGTAAGAGAAGTCTGATAGTCTGGGTCAATAACAATACGGTAACATCAGGCCACAAATCAGCAGACAAGAAAATAACCAGAAAACACGCCAGCGGTCAAATCCAAGATAGCAACACAGTACAGGAACAGAAAAAAAGAGAACACCATGTAAACAAGCCAGGAGTAAGCCGGAACAATCGCAGGCGGCTATGGAGGAAAGCTGTCTGTTTCATTGTCCCTCCACATTTATCTGCAGGAGAGCCGGACCGCACGATTGGTTCGGTGCACCTGTTGTGCTGATTGGCTAACCGACCCCAGCATCACCAGGGCCAACCAAGCTGACACACCCCCAGATGCTGATTGGCTGCTCGGCCACAGCATCACCAGACCAGGCAGATTCAGAATTCCGGCCCCGTCTCCATGGCCGCAGGGAGGAACAGGCATCTGGGAAAAACGGATGCAAAATACACATATATAGTGTGTGTGTGTGTGTGTGTGTGTGTGTGTGTGTGTGTGTGTGTGTGTGTGTGTGTGTGTAAAAAGAAGAAAACGGTCTTCCAAATTTAGTGTTTTCATTCTGTGGGTCAATATATAATTACAACATTACTCAATTTAAATAACTTTTGTTTTATTTGACAACTTTTAAAAGAGTGAAACTTTCTTTTGTAAAATAAACATGCTTATAATCGCCTTATTCTTCCGCCATAACCCTTTGTTTTACATTCTACAGAAGACTGTAGGGGCTTGTGCTGTAATCTCTAGTTTTTATCTGTAACATTTTGGGACTGTTTGATTACTTTTTAATAACTCTTTCCGATGCACAATGCAACCAAAAATCAATCAGCAATTCTGGTGTTTTTCATTGTTTATTCGTTGCATTACCTATACAGTATCAATAAGATTATATATTTAATAGTCTTGAAAATTCTGCACATGGATATGTTTTTTTTTCTTTTTTTTCTATTTTTAAAATCGGAAAAGGTTTTTTAAATTTTCTATTTATTTTTAATTATTTTTTTTTAAACACTTTTATATGCACCTATTAGCATAGCACTGATCATTCTGATCAACGATCTGCTAGCACAGCCTGCCGGAGGCAGACTGTATTATCAGACTGCCATGTGATCAGCACAGAAGGTCTCCAGCTGTCATGAAATTTGATCGCAACCCTGCAAACATGTGCTGATAGGGAACCCGACAGGCATGACAACTGTTACCAAACTTCTTAAATGCCATGATCACTAAATTATAGCTGTTAGCATTAATGATGGTGTTGGTCATTGACGGTGAGTGTAGTTAAAGCTTGTGTCTATAAGGTCCAAGTGGCTGTGCCATAACTGAAGGTCAAAAAATGTTAAGGGGTTGAAGACTATTTATAATATTGCCCTACATGAAATCTGAGGTCATCCTACTCTACGGCTGAGGAGCAGCTATAAGTGGGTTTCTGTATATTTTCTTAATATATTTACGAAATACCTCGTCCCTCAACCCATAGATCAAAGGGCTGAGGAACCTCGGTAAACACATGAAGAGAAGGAAAAAGACAATTCGCAGGAAAAGAACTTGGTCATCGAACTTCACGTCAACAAAAGAAGAGGTCAAAGAAGTCATGCATAAAAGAAGCTGGAAGCCATGGAGCAGGACGGTCTTGCTGGCTTTAGAAGCGGAGGAGCCACACTTTTTTGACACCAGGATGACTTTTATATACGAGAACACAAGGATGACCCCAACCATGGTGAGACTTAGCAAGATATGGATTGAATTTATGGTTCCTTGAACTGGTGTAATAGTTATTGTTAGGCTGCTGCACTTTATCCTCATGGAGAAGATTTCCTTCTGAATGGCAGAACTCATGGCAATAATATTGGCTACAACGGGAATAAAACCGAGGAACCACATGATGCTCATGACAATACTTGTGTTGTGCACACTGCAAATTTCCATATGTCTAAGGGGAAAACAAATGGCTACATAGCGTTCCAAGGACATGACGGCCAGGTTGTAAGGGGTGACCACAAAGGAAGTGGATATCCCAGCCACTATAATGTAGCAGATGGAAAAGGGAAGATATAGGAGATACACAGAGCAGACCATCAACAGGAGACACATGAGTAGACATACCGTATCGGTGATGAGCATATGAGCAAAGAGGATGTATCGGGAGTTGTCTCGAATATGCTCAGTGGTGAAATAGACGCTCAGTAGAATTTTCATGAAGTATAAGAAGGAGAAGAATCCAATGAACACCAAGATGATCAGAGAGGTCCTCACGATCTCAATGGTTATCTGACTGTAAATGGACAACTGGGTCCTGTTGCTTTCGGAAATGGTGGAATTCAGCATTGGTGATGAAATGTCCTTCAAGCTGAGAAGAAAGCTAAATAATACATAAATAAGCAAATTATCTCGCTCTCTAGCACTACCTATAGGTAACTACACTGTAAGGTGACAATAGGTAATAAAACCTTGAAACATGACTGGGAAACCAAACCAGAGACACCCTCTCAAGACCACTGTTTCAGAGTTCTTAGTACAGTTCAAGGTTAGATCCCTAAATCTTTGGGGCGAGGGGATACTGGCTGTTATCTGTAAGGAACATAGCCTCTAGAAGACACTGCACATTGTTACTGTATAGCATATAGTACTATAGGGGTACCATTGGGGCATTATTACTATATGGAGTAATGGAGTATAACATATAGTACCATGGGCGTACCATTGGGTTATTATTACTATATGGAGTCAAGGAGTATAACTTATAGTACCATGGGCGTACCATTGGGGCATTATTATTATATGGAGTCATGGAGTATAGCATATAGTACCGTGGGGCTACCATTGGGGCATTATTAGTGATGACGTTATCACTGTATGGTACACTAATAGGGGCACCATGGGAAACCATGAAGGCATCTTGGTGAAATATAGAAGAAAAGGAAAGGAGAATGACTATGATCAGAGAAGACGCACTCTGTAGTCTCTGGATGTAACTGTAATCATATATGCTGCAAAGTTCCTATATAATACTAATATCTAGTACAGTATGGTCACTGTATAGCGGGGGGGGGGGGGGGGGGTATATTGATTATACTCAGGAATAGAATGGTCAGCTAACAATTCTGGCAAATGCCAGATGGGCCGGTTTCCTCCTCGCCAGTAAGGCCCAGACTTATTTTTTTTTTATTTTGCCACAATGTGCACAAAATCCTAGAATTTTTTTCATCCTGGAAATCCCTTTAATTTATATACCCACTAGGCCTCCTCAACCATCTAGTAGTCTTGTGTTATAACATAGTGGTAGTATACAGCTGTCCCTGACCACATGATATAATATATGAAATCATATTTTTTTTATTATCCGCCGCCCCCATAGAAATAAAATATAAGTTGATCAATAATTGATATAAACCCCGCTAAAAACTTTTCCAACAAAAAACAAGCCCTCATATTGGCTACTAAAAAATAAAAGATAGCTCTTAGAATGTAATGATGAATATATTAAAGAAATTTGGCAAGAAGGGGTTAAAGTGAACTTGATGCATATAGGTTCTATGGTGACCTGGGTTTGATTCAGTGGAAACATTAGGAGGTTCCCCAAACGAAGCATAGACATATAGACCCCCGCACCACTTTTCTCCACCGTTGGACCATAGATTGGGACTATGGCTGTGAAGAAGCACGCTGTGTCGTGTGAAACAGCTGTTGCCTGTTCAGTGTCCGCATCAGATGACTTGCCTGTTTTTTTTAATAACCTACACTTCTGCTGAGTTTACGGCCGTTGTGGAATTAAAAATTGCATTGAAATCAACGCAGAACGGCTGGAAATAATTCACACGACACCGCCGTTTCATAACACATTGTGTGAACAACAGCCATCGTTTGCATCTGCTTTCATTTAAAACAATGGCCGTTCTTTTCATAAAATGTACATTGTGTGAACATAGCCTTAGGCTATGTTCACACGCCATACTTTTTTCTTTTTGAGTGCCAAACAATGGCGGTTGTCCATACATTGTGTGAACATATTCTTAGGCTTGAATCACACATTCAGTTTCTGGTGCAGTTTAAAAAAATAAAACATAAAACTAAACATAAACTGCCATAAAACTAAAAAACTAAAGCCCCAAAATTATGGTAATTTTTGAGAATCTTAACCATCCCATCTCTCCTCCTCCTCATACTTACAGTGATGGTGAAGTGGAAGGATCTGGCAATAGTTGATGCTTCTGTCGGTCCGTCGGTCACAGCTCGGTGGTATCTGTCTGATATCTTATGCCGCTTCCAGTATTTATTGTCTTTTGCAGCTTTTAGATGACTATTCCTGTAGTCAGTGGAGCGGAATCTTCAGGGGCCCCAGAGGGAAATGGGTTGCAGCAAGAATCAACAGGGACTAACAGGTCTCTGATGACTTAGTTTAATGAGTTAGAAATAATTTTGAATTCAAGAAAAAAAAAAATAGTTTTTATTGGTGAAATGAAGGTTCTATAATTTTTTTGTGCTGGTATCTGTGTTTTTAATGTCCATGTTGTACAGACTAATGGCACGCTGTTAAGATATTTCGTTGCTTTATGATCAGGTAAAGACTGACCCCAATTTTAAAAAATCAAGGGGCCACAGAGATAGCTGGGGTGTCCCCTTCACAAGAGCAGTAAAGCTAAGAAAATAATACAAGACTATAGTCTTATCTGCTCTAGTAAGAGGTAGATCAGGGCAGAACACAGGAAGTAGGGGCGGGGCTTTCCATGTGCTCTGTGCAGGAGAGAGGAAAAGGACATTAAAAATGCCTGAGCTGAATACCTGCAAGCTTTGGCTGAAGATGATCCACACTGTTCCTGAAAGGTAAATCCAAGCTCCCCTCTCATATCTCACCACCTATAAAGCTCAAGACAGCTGTCCCTTGTGTCAATACCAGTGTACCTACTGCTGTATGTGGCCAGTGCTGCAGTGAAATCTTCATAGAGAATCAATGGACCTGTGGGTCACGTTCTGTGCCTGTGACTCATTTCATAACAAAGGTTGGGGATCCGACCTAGAAATCCCCAAAGGGCACTGTGGTCAGACCCCCATTGATCTCATACTTGTCCGCTATCCTCTTAATAGGAAAACCCCTTTAAAATTGCTCTATTCTTACCCATGTAACTTTTTGGTTTTCATGGTCTATGGGGTTGTATGGGGGCTCATGTTTTGCGCTGTGATCTGTACTTTTTATCAGTACCAGTTAATGAGATTTTTATCATTTTTATTTATTTTTCTGATATGTAATGCAAGCAGAAATTTGACGTTTAAAATGTTTTTCAGCGATGCTTTTTGATTATTATTTTATTAGACCAGACAATTCTGCACATTTTATTATTATTTCTTTAAATTACTTATACTGATCGGTGCTATGATCAATTAGATGTGGCTAAAATACAGACAAAAACAAAAAGATGCAACAGCAACCTGCCAGTGCTAGCACTTACCGTATACACTCTTTCCGTCATATACACAATATAGATATTTGAAATTGGAAAACTGCTCTAAATTGTTTTTTTAAATGAGGTCCTTAGCAAACCATTTGATCAAATAGAGTATATTTCATTGGGGTTTAAAGTTTTGCTTGGATGAGGTTAAACAGCTGAATTTGCTAGAAGAAACACATTAAGTAGTATAAATGAGGCCATATTGGATGGTGCGCTTATGGTCCTCCATGACATCCCTATTTCCCAATGTATTGGAAATAGACATTCTCCTCTCATCTCTATTAGTATATATAGCTTCCCAACTGTGGTAAGCCCCCAGGGTGTCGGGGGATCGGCCGGTTACTTGCTAGGTGGTGAGGTGTGACGCCAGTTCTATGGTGGTTGGCTGAAATACAGCCAGGCCCAGTGATGTTATGTTGTGACGCCAGTGGCGGTTGGGCACACAGATGGGATGGCACACCTGCTTTTATTTTAAAGGACCGGTTGTACCTTGTTCCCCTGTGGATAGTGTCCTGCCGGGCTGCTATGGGGTCCCGTGGGCCGGAGCGGTGTAGAGACCCTCCCTGACTATCGGAACTGCCACCCACAGAAAGGGGAAATGTCCCCAGGCTGTAGGGTACACTGTGTCAGTGTGAGATGAAAGATCACAGAGTCTCTTTATCATAAATAGTCTCGTTTTTACTTGAAAGGTACTTGTGTGCAGCAAGTTATACAGCTTTCCTTTTACAGGGTATAATACACTTGGTAGTTCCCTTGATAAAGCACTTGATAATACACTCGGTTGTACACTTGACAATACAGCAACCAGATCTGTGATAGGAATACAGTGATGAGTACAGTCGTGCTGACTGAGTAGCGTTTTGAGAGATTCAAAGAATCAGAGTAGCAGAGAGGAGGATGTTGTGAGAGTCCCAACCCAAGTAGTACTGTGCTCTGCCTGGATGTTGGAGGATAAGGTACAAAAATACGTCGAAAATTAAGAGGATACCTTATGTCCATGTATTGACCTTTGTGTCTTCACACCACCTAATGCCCACCAGTGTCGGTTGACCCGTCCTATGGGGGTGACACAAGGCCCCAGACCTTTTTACTTGGGATGAGCGGAATGCTGAGGGTTCCCAGCTAACAACCACGGTACGAGATACAGTTCCTAGGCTCTTAGCAACTTTGCTCTATCTGGATCAGTTCCTAGCTTACTGCTGTCTGTGGATACTGTCCTGCACTGTGACTCTCCTAGTCCACGGCGTGGGTTAAAGTTAGCTGTGAGTGGGTGAAGAGTGCAATAGAAGAAGTAAAGAGAGAGATGATAGAAGAGAAGAAGAAAAGATTCCCATAGGTTCACAGATCCATGTGACACACAAATAAACAATAACCCTCTACATACTTAAGCCATGCAGCATCTAAGTATATATATCTACAATAGCGACATCTAGTGGCGAAACTTTATCACTACCTTCATCACCACTTGTGTACAATAAGTTCAGGCTTTTACAAAGGGTGTAACCAGTAGCAACACCCGTGGTGGGACACCACACCAACCCTATGGAGTAATCCACATCATTAGTTCATATGGTCCCACTGGGCAGTTTCCTGACCTGGGTCTGTCATCTACTGTCACATCCGCGGCCGCGGCACATACCTCTCGCCGCGCCGCTGCTGCCCCATCTCCTGCTCTGTGCCGGGGCTCCTCCTTCAGCTCCCTGTCAGCCCGAAGGGCGCGTCCCTGTCTCCTAGGGAGCGCGCGCGCCGGCTCTGCTATAACTTAAAGGGTCACTGTGCCTTTAATTGACTGCTGCTCTGCTCTGAGATTCTCCTATAAATTGCAGCCCTGCCCCACCACAGGTGTTGGAGCCTCTGCATGCTTCCTAGTGTGTTTAGTCCCAGCTACCTGTTTGTGCCTATCCTGTGTTCCTGCACATTGTTTCTGCTACCTGCGGTTCCCTGTATCCAGCTGCCTACCTCCCTGTCTGCCTGCTTGCCTACTGTTCCAGCTACACTGTTCCAGCAAGCCAAGCCAGGGGTAGTGACCTGGGGGTCGCCTGCCGCAGCAAGTCATACCAGCGGCCCCTTAGACTCCACTCCCTGGTGCGGCTTACGCCATCGCTAGTGACGGTACAGTGGATCCAAGACTCCAGTCGTTACATCTACATCTCCCCTGAAGCATCAAGTCGTATATAACTGGAACATGAAGGTGATAATACATGAATGATTTTATTTGTTTTGGCTTTTTCCTTATTAGGTTCTTCAACGTTTCCTTTCGAGTATGGAAAATAAGGCCTCTACTATGGCCATTAAGGTAGAGATAGTCCTTCTTAGTGTAAAATGGCTTGGTAATAGGTATAATAGATCATGAATTGTCTTCACAGAAGGTAAATGGGATAAGAATTAGCAGCTGAGGCCTATGTGAAGGAACCAAGGTCTAACGTGTGGCTCCTGGGGAGCGAACCGGAGCTTAGAACAATAGAAAGTAACACACGTTTAGTATGACTCTGTATTTTATACAGGTATATTCTGTAACATTCAAAGAAGTCCAGCCTCTGTTTTTTCTTCCCTTTTTTTTTTTTAAAAGCAGGGGCACGAGGGAAAATAACAAAAGGGTACTAACTCACCTCTCCCCGTGCCTCGGGGATCTCCGGCGCTGCAGATGTCACAATCCGGCAGATGGATTGGCTGCTCACCAGTCAGTGACTGGGCACCCTGGGCACACTTGAAGTCTTTGAAGTCTATAGAATTTCCCAGGCCTATATCCCTTGGACCTACGTCGATAGGCCTGTCACTAGCCAACACCCTGCTCTGCACTGAAGCGGGGCAACAATCCTGAAACAGCTGTCTGCAGATGGCAAGCCTTTCCTTTTGGAGAGATTGTTTGGCTTGGCATAAAATCCCCAGTCAATGTTCTAAGAATCCTAGATGGAGTGAAACTTCACTTGAAGTGACAATTTTTTTTATCTAAGGGCCCTATTACAGGGAGCAATAATCGGCTTCATGTAAAAGAGAGAACGATCTGCCGATTAAACGATTATTGGTTTTTGTTTCTTTAGGTCCTGACCTAAAATCATCAGGCCTAATAATTGGCCCATCTAATTGCTCAGTAAACGAGCACCGAACACAGCTACAAAATACATCGATGTAAAGTTGTAATATAAAACCAATTATTTTACTATCAAATTTTTTTTTATGTCAAAGTGGTATGTCGGTGCTCATTAGAAGCCATTGTCTAGTGTTTGTAGTTGTAATGGTTAATAGTGTAAGAGATGTCTGCGATCTTACATTGCTTTCACACCGTCTTAGGAAAATCCACATCTTACTTTGCAGGTGTCTAATTAGACCCACAGGAGACAGAACTTCTAAGCGTACCTATAAGCCTGAGGGCTGCGCGGCTGACGGCTCCCCGCGGGGGTCATTAAGGTGACAGCCGCTAATGACAATATTTACTCCATTAGTCTGCCGCTGATGAGATGTAATGATCTGCACTGAGTAGCTCGATGATCCATAAACAACACATTACATCAGTATGGGAGGTGTGAGCGGCCGGGCCTACTGGGAGACCACACTAACAGGCTCCTTATGGTGAAATCTCCGAACCCCGCAGCCCGGCTATCAATTACCACAATTATAGGACTGTGTGATGTCACAGCCAAGAAATGGGAGTCCAGAGACAAAGCCGAAGGACAAAAAAACATCAAAAAGCCTAAATAAAATAGTGTAATAAAATAAACAGAGCCTGAAGCAAATGCAGAGCTGGTAAAGGATCTAATGGGATGGGAATTACGTTTTTTTATTGCTTTGTTGATCCTATTTTTTAGCTGCTGATTGGTTGCATTTATATATTATTGTGTAATTTATAGATCAGAGGGGGTAATGTTTCTCCTTGCGGAGAGCGCCATGAATGTGTGAGCTTCTGGGAAGAATGATAGATGATTCCACCTTTTAGAGATAGTGTCAGGAACTCACCTTGCCTGCCTCCAGCGGCGTCTGCTTCCAGCTCGGCTCCGCCGGCCGGCTCGGGAGCGCGCCGTCGCTCCGCCCGCCGGAGCAGAGTGACGTCACGGAGACCCGACGGCGTCCCTAGCAACCGGGGACGCCGTGGTCTCACGTGACTGTCAGCCGGCCGACACGCAGCTGAGGCGCTCTGCACTCAGGCTGAGTGACAGGTCGCCCTGCCACTCAGTCTGCAGTGCACCAGCTGCAATGTGGCTGGACTCAGGAGGCCAGACCAATCAGCCTTTGGTCCGGGCTCCTGGTCCAGTATAAAGTTTAGTCATAGCCAGTATGAGATCGCTGGCTATTAGGTTAACCCCTGGTCCCAGCTCCCCAGTGTCTGTTCCCGTTAACCCCTTCCTACTCCCGCTATTGCTTCACCGTGTTACCTGACCATCCTCCTGACCCTTGACTATCCTATTGCCTTCTGATTTTGTGCTGCGCTGCCCGTTGGTTTTGACTTGGCCTGGTTGTTATTCCTTATTGTGTTTGTCTGTCCGTCTCGGTTTTGTGTTTCACGTATACAGTACAGGAAACGTCTACGTGGTTGTCCACGGCCGCCTAGGGCCGATCGAGGCAAGTAGGTAGGGACAGTGGGTGGGTGCAGACTCAGGGCCCACTGTCTTGTCCTGTTTGTGTCTACCAGTCCTGACAGGTAGCTTTTCTTTAAAGATCCCATTACATGTGCTGTGACCCGGGGTTCCTAGGTGGTAACAGCAGTGGGCTTCTGGTGTTTTTGATGGGCACTTGTCACAGGGGCCAGGAACGGTGATTCCCACCCCCGGGTACTCAAGCACTGGGCTTTGTAAGGGTAGTACAGTGTGCAGGTGCGGCTGAGTAATGAGCACTTAAACAGGTTAGGGGACTGTCTTGGGGAAGTAGTGCAGTGCACTGCCGGGATGCGTCGTAGCCACATTTGTGAAGACGACTCTCGTACTCACGGTTAGAAGAAGAAGAATGCAACAAGTCCAGTGATTGTAAGGTTTCGTAGTACGAGTCCCAGGCTTGAACAACTGGGCGAATGTAACCTTTCAGTATTACCCGAATAGACGGGGCAATGTTCAGTGGAGTACTTCAGCTTATGCTTTTTGCTCCACTGCAGACTAGCCCGGGCTTTGTATTGTCCTGACTGTATAAGGATCTCTGGTTAAAGGTGAAATCCAGGTGACAGTTACCCAACTTTGGCTTTAGCAGTGCCTAGTAGCTTTCTCACAGACAAAACTCTCTGTCTCTGTGTGTCTCTCTCTACCTCCAGCTCCAACTAACTCAAAACCCAGGGCCCTGGCCAGGTGGAGTAACCCGCTGGGGAGGTAGATGTTAGCGGTACCCAGGGCCGTTTTAATACATTGGTGGGCCCGGTGCACAGCCCTAAAGAGTGCCCCCCCCCCCCCTTCCCTTTCGGCACATGGTATAATGTACTGAATTTGCCCCCACACTGTATCAAGAGCCCCAATACATACAGTAGTTACCTTATAACACTATTTCCACCATACAGTGATTACATATTACATAAAAACTGCACTAAACAAAACAGAAAGATATCACCAATGATACCATTACATAATACCGCCACATCATGACCCCTAACACTACAACCCTATAACAGAGTGCAGTTACATCCAGTGACTCACCGGGGGCGTCTTCTCCGATCAGAGTCTGTCACCTTTTCTTTTTCTCTCCATCCAGCCTGGGCCACCTTGAAGTCTTCTCCTGGCTGTGAATCTTCTCTCCAGAATCTGCCAGACAAATATTTTAGGCTCCAACACATACAGTAGTTAGGTCCCTTGTACCCCTATACAGTAGTTACACCCCTCTGTACCCCTACATAGTTACACCCCTCTGTGCCTCCATAGTTTTAAGGTGTCCCTGTAGTATATAACCCCCCCTATGCTCTCCCACAATAGTATATAGCCCCCCTGTGCTCTTCCACAATAGTATATAGCCCCCCTGTGCTCTCCCCCAATAGTATATAGCCCCCTGTGCTCTCCAATAGTATATAGCCCCCTGTGCTCTCCCACAATAGTATATAGCCCCCCATGTGCTCTCCCACAATAGTATATAGCCCCCCTGTGCTCTCCCCCCAATAGTATATAGCCCCCCTGTGCTCTCCCCCCAATAGTATATAGCCCCCCTGTGCTCTCCCCAATAATATATAGCCCCCCTGTGCTCCCCAATAGTATATAGACCCCTGTGCTCCCCAATAGTATATAGACCCCTGTGCTCCCCAATATTATATAGCTCCCCTATGCTCCCCATAGTATATAGTTCCCCTGTGCTTCCCCATAGTATATAGCTCCCTGTGTTCCCCCCATAGTATATAGCTTCCCTGTGCTCCCCCATAGTATATGTGCTCCCCCTCCCATATAACTTTGAAAAAAACAAACACTTTTACTCACCTAGGTCCACGCGTTCCTCTTCTCTTCCCTCTTGAGGCCGCACTTCCTGCGGTCACAAGAGGCTGCACTCCCCTTACCCACGCGCCGACGCTCCAGTGACGTCGGTCGCTAGAGGGGGAGTGCGGCCTCTTGTGACCGCAGGAAGTGCGGCCACAAGAGTGACTGACAGGGAGGGAGCCAATGGGAGTATCGCTGCTGCTGAAGCGCAGCAGCGGGCGGGCGGACTGGGGGCCCTGCAGGGGGCGCCATGGAGGGGTAAGTAGATTACCCATCCATGGCACTCACCCTGACAGGCTGGTGGCCGGAGCCCTGTGCGACCGCACTGGTCGCACATAGCAACGGCCGGCCTGCTCGGGGGGGCCCCTTTAACCAGTGGGCCCGGTGCACGTGCACTATGTGCCCTCTGGTTAAAGCGGCCCTGGCGGTACCCGGGCTGCCACTGTCAGATGTTATGGTCACGGTACTGGCACGAGGGTGCAGAGCTAGACCACGGGAACTTTAGCAAGCGGGACCCCAGGACAATTCTTCGTTGCCCTTAGTCAAGGCACCAATAACTAGACCAATGCCAGGGTTCAGAAACAACGGGAGTTGTGCGTTTATTAACACGGTGGTTGCCAATAACAACAGTCTCTTGATGCAACCAGTGATAGACAGACTTGAGTATAACTGAGAGGATGGGTGATGCTGCAACAGGCCGTAGTGTGGTAGTGTCACTTTGGGTGAGAGGAATCTTAACGGAGGATGAGGGTAGTAGTTCCCTGAGAATGATGCTGGGTAGAATGATACTGAAGAGAATACTTGCTGTTAGCGATGAACTGAGGGTAGCGACTTGAGGATATACCCAGATCTGAAGTAGAAGGAAGAATCTTGAGGATAAGACTGGTCAGGACTGGACCGGAATCTGTCTCTGAGGTAGTGGAGAGGATCACACTGAGTTGCGACCTTCGTTGAGGAGCAGCAGAGAACACGCCCTTCCCTCTTGAAGGTAGAGGGAGAACACACAACTAGAAGGGGAGTGACCAACTGACCCCAGCCAAAAGCCCGACAGCTATTGGAGTTACTATGGCAGCCGGGGAAAGTCACGTGACACTAGGCCGTTTGCATCACCACACCATGTGACATGGAAACATATGCAAATCAATGTACATAAGAGAATATGAGGAACACAGAGAATAATACCAAACTTGAACACTGGGGGGCGCAACATAAGCTAAGCTCTGCGCAGTTGCCATTAACCCTTTCCAGTACTATAATATATAGAACCTTTCCTGTACTAGGACACTGCACAGGGCCAGCTGTAGCCTGCAGCAGCAACTCTCTCTCTCTATTTCCTTCACTGTAGATAACTGGACAAAAGAGCCTCCCACCAGGAACTAACCTTCTCAAATAGGAGTGACCAGACATAACTTCCTATTGGTGGAGAAAGTGCTGGAAGAAGTGAGGTGTAAGAGTGTGATAGGTGCAGGAGTGTGAGGCAACCAAGATGGTGATTGGTGAACAGAAAAACAGTAAAATACATAAGTTAACCCTTAAGCTTCCTTCAGTTCAGCCAACAGACCTGGAAGAGTGAGACACCAAGTGGTGATAGTGTGGAGAGGCACCCATCATCCCAGAGTGTGACACCTGACAGGGATACCTTTGGACAGCTGGAATAAAGGACTTAGTGGCACACCTGTATCGGGACACTACACATGGAGAGTAGAGATGAGCGAACCTGGAGCATGCTTGAGTCAATCTGAACCCGAACTTTCGGCATTTGATTAGCGGTGGCTGCTGAACTTGGATAAGCCCTAAGGCTATGTGGAAATCATGGATATAGTCATTGGCTGTATTCATGTTTTCCAGATAAACTTAGAGCTTTATCCAAGTTCAGCAGCCCCAGCTAATCAAATGCAGAACGTTCGGGTTCGGATCGACTCGAACCCGAATCCGGTTTGCTCATCTCTAATGGAGAGATTATCTGCTGAATCAGCCGGGCTAAACTTCCTGTCTTTTTGGAAGTTTAAAAATCAGCCACCAACCGCACATTGCTCTGTGTAATAGGTGGCGTGCAGTCGACGGCTGATTAAAGGGTTACTCCTGCCTCGGTATATAGAGGTATGCCACTGCAGAGATGGGTTGGGCTGTGGTCAACTGAGGACCCACAGACTTGGTAGATGGCCACCCGGGGGGGCATGGATAGGTAAGCGTCACACATCTTTATTATTTCACCCCTTTAATGCAAGGGCTGCATGGACATCGCTAACAATGATGATTCTCGAGACATGCATTAGGCTCGGTAAGCGAGTGCCAATCTCGCAGATGGACACTTGGTGCAAGGCAAAGGCTTTGTATGATATTAGAAGAACAAGGCCGCTTTCTTCTAAAAACAGCCTTACACTTTCCCAAGGACTGTGTGCTGTAATGCATCTCATATTAATGTAGATGTGCTGCAATACTAACCGCAACCACAGGACAATGGTGGTGCTGTTTTTGGTGGTGGTGTTTTTCTAATTTTATACAACCAAGTAAAATTTCCTTAAAGGACAAGTATAGCCAAGTATTGTTTTGCCCCCCAAAAGTTATACAAATTACCAATAAACATTTATTACGGGAAATGCTTGAAAAGTGCTTTTTCCCTGCACTTACTTCACTTCCTGGATAAAATGGTGATGTCACGACCCGACACCCAGAGCTGTGCGGGCTGTGGCTGCTGGAGAGGATGATGGCAGAGGGACACTGAGGGACACTGGCGGAACTACCGCCGTAGCAGCCGTAGCGGCTGCTACGGGGCCCCGCCGCATCAGGGGGCCCGTGACACGGGCCCCTGGAGCTTACATATCCTGCAGCACCCGGCAGCTGAGCATGACTCCCGGGTGCTGTAGCCGGAGGCCGGTCCCGTGCTCCTCCCGACCCGGAGACTCCTTTCCCCAACCATAGGGAAAAGGAGTCACTGGGCCAGGAGGAGCACGGGACCGGTCCACAGCGCTCCTGTCACCCACCGTCTGATGCACGGCTGCCGTCTGATGCCGTGTCCTAGCCCCAGCAGCGCGCGTATCATAGAGTTCTGTGTGGGCTTGTGCTGCGGCCGCGACTTTCGGCACAGAGACGTGTGCCGGAAGTCGCAGCCACAGGCCCACACAGAACTCTATGGTACGCGCGCTGCCGGGGCTAGGACGCAGCATCAGACGGCAGCCGCGCATCAGACAGGGGGTGACAGGAAAAAGGCTCGACGGGGGAGCGTGTTGTTAGGTGAGTTTTTTTCTTTCTTTTAAACTTGCTTTCCTCGGACGGGGGGGGGGGGGGGGGACAAGGGGGCATCTATAAGGAAGGGGGGGAAGAAGGGGGCATCTATAAGGAAGGGGGGGGAAGAAGGGGGCATCTATAAGGAAGGGGGGGAAGAAGGGGGCATCTATAAGGAAGGGGGGGGGGAAGAAGGGGGCATCTATAAGGAATGGGGGGGGAGAAAGGGGGCATCTATAAGGAAGGGGGGGAAGAAGGGGGCATCTATAAGGAAGGGGGGGGGGGAAGGGGGCATCTATAACGAAGGGGGGGGAGAAGGGGGCATCTATAACGAAGGGGGGGAGAAGGGGGCATCTATAAGGAAGGGGGGAGAAGAGAAGGGGGCATCTATAAGGAAGGGGGGGAGAAGAGAAGGGGGCATCTATAAGGAAGGGGGGGTAGAAGAGAAGGGGGCATCTATAAGGAAGGGGGGGAGAAGAGAAGGGGGCATCTATAAGGAAGGGGGGGAGAAGGGGGCATCTATAAGGAGGGGGGGGAGAGAGGGGGGCATCTATAAGGAAGGGGGGGAGAAGGGGGCATCTATAAGGAAGGGGGGGGAGAGAAGGGGGCATCTATAAGGAAGGGGGCGGAAGAGAAGGGGGCATCTATAAGGAAGGGGGGGCGGAAGAGAAGGGGGCATCTATAAGGAAGGGGAGGGAGAAGAGAAGGGGGCATCTATAAGGAAGGGGGGGAAGAGAGGGGGGCATCTATAAGGAAGGGGGGAAGAGAAGGGGGCATCTATAAGGAAGGGGGGGAAGAGAAGGGGGCATCTATAAGGAAGGGGGGGGAGAAGAGAAGGGGGCATCTATAAGGAAGGGGGGGAAGAAAAGGGGGCATCTATAAGGAAGGGGGGGGGGAGAGAAGGGGGCATCTATAAGGAAGGGGGGGAAGAGAAGGGGGCATCTATAAGGAAGGGGGGGGGGAGAAGAGAAGGGGGCATCTATAAGGAAGGGGGGGGAGAAGAGAAGGGGGCATCTATAAGGAATGGGGGGAGAAGAGAAGGGGGCATCTAGAAGAGAAGGGGGCATCTATAAGGAAGGGGGGAGGGGGACATCTATAAGGAAGGGGGGGAGAGGGGGGCATCTATAAGGAAGGGGGGGAGAGGGGGGCATCTATAAGGGAGGGGGGAGAGGGGGACCGCCTATAAGGAAGGGGGGGGGAGAGGGCCATCTATAAGGGGGGGACACCATAGGGGGAGAGCAGGCCATCTATAAGGGGAGAACATAGGGGGAGAGGGGGACAACATAGGGGGAGAGGGGGATATAAACGTACAACATTGGGGGAGAGGGGAACATCTATAAGGGGACAATAAAGGGGGAAAGGGGCCATCTATAAGGGGACAATATAGGGGAAGAGGGGGCCATCTATAGGGGGGGCAACATAGGGGACCATCTATAAGGGGGACAGCGGGGGGGGGGGGGCAACATAAGGAAGCAATCTATAAGGAGGGGCGACAGAGAGGAGGGCCATATACTAAAATGGGATCACATAGAGTCAGCCTGCCCACTAAATGTGGGTGTAAAGGGGCCAATACAGATGTGCAGTTGGTAGAGATGAGGATGGTGACAGAGTGTGGAGCCTAATATGTCTGTCTGGCAGATTCTGTGGATTCGTGGCCCGGAGAAGTTCTCATAACGGCCCAGGGCAGATGGAAAAGAAAATGAAAAGGGAAGAACTCCGATCAGAGAAGACGTCTCCTGTAAGTCACCTGATGTAACTGTACTGTAATTTATATGATGTACAGAACCTGTGTAGAGCTGAGTGTGTTGATGGCGTAGTGGTCGATCGAGAGGGGGTGGGGCCCCAATCAAATGTTTGCTATGGGGCCCAGCCATTTCTAGTTATGCCCCTGCTGAGGGACACAGGGCACTGGAAGGACACTGAACATCCCCTACCATCATCCTCTCCAGCAACCACAGCCGCACAGCTCTGGGAGTCGGGTCGTGACATCACCATTTTATCCAGGGAGTGACATCACCATTTTATCCAGGAAGTGAAGCCTTGATGCAATAGTAAGTGCAGGGAAGAAAGCACTTTATAAGCATTTCCTGTAATAAGTGTATATTGGTAATTTGTATAACTTTGGGGGGGGGCAATACAATACTTTAATAAAAATTTTCGCTGGACTTCTCCTTTAATTTCGCTGACACATCCTCTTGGTGTTTCTCAGCTTTACCACTCTTACTGTAAAGAATCCTTTTCTATATTATTAATAACATTTTTGCCTTAAAGTGTTTTTTTACTTTTAACTTTACTTTTTAGCCCTTAATCTACTTAATCTACTGATGAAAAAGTTTGGCCAGTAATTATGAAAGAAGCCTGTGAGATGGAATCACTTTATAACAGTCAGGTAAACAGGGCCTCCCCGGGAGGCTTCATACTGAGGATCATTCTCAGCCTCCTGACTCCTGGCGGAGTAATGGGGGCCCGGAGGGATTCATTATCTGGTTGTTTAGAGTCAGTCCACAATATGTTCAGCAATTACCGTTACTGATCAGCCGATTCCTGGGGGGGGGGGGGCATTACTGACACAGCCGCGAGCGAGGTCAATGCTTTCTGTTCTCTGTTTATGATGATTAGTTCATCAGACGAGAATTATTTGATCTCGATAATCACATTTTGACAAAAATCTGGAGGAACATGTAAAAAAACATCAATTGATAAAACAAGAGTGTTTTATAATAATTTAAAGAAGATAACCTGATTACAGATGAGCGAATAGTGAAATATTTGATTCAATTGGATTCGATTCGAATAGCTCCCGATATTCGACTATTCCATCGAATATTGAATTCCATTATAGTCTATGGGAGAAAAATCCTTGGGACTTGGAAATCAAGGTTCGACCACTAGCAGGTCACCAAGTGCCCAATGAAACCTCAGGAAATGATGCCAACACCTCTGGATGCATATGGGACAGCAGGGGAAGCATGCCAGGGTACATGAGCGTAAAGTACAAGTGTACCTTTTGGTCTAGCGGTACTTGCCCACACACTGTATACAGCCGTATACTGGATATAGAATTGTTTTTACAACAATAGAAATAAAGGGCTGGTCAGCGCCTTCCCTGGACGCAGACTGCCCAAGTCTCTAGAGTCGAGATAACAGCTATATTATCCCACACAATGTATACAGCCGTATACTTCATATAGAATTGTTTTTACAACAATAGAAATAAAGGGCTGCTCAACGCCTTCCCTGGACGCACACTGCGCAAATCTGTAGTAGCAACATAAGAGGTATTATCCCACACACAATGTATACAGCCGTATACCGGATATAGAATTGTTTTTACAACAATAGAAATAAAGGGTTGGTCAGCGCCTTTACTGGACGCAGACTGCGCAAATTTTTGGTAGCAAGACAAAAGGTATTATCCCACAATTACAGTATACAGCCGTATACCGGATATAAAATTGTTTTTACACCAATAGAAATAAAGGGCTGGTCAGCACCTTCGCTGGATGCAGACTGCGCAAATTTGTGGTAGCAAGATAAAAGGTATTATCCCACAATTACAGTATACAGCCGTATACACTCAGTCGTATATCAGTCGTAACACACTGCCTGTCTCACAACAGCTTATACAGTGTGTGTATACACTGTCTGTCTCACAACAGCTTATACAGTGTGTGTATACACACCGCCTGTCTCACAACAGCTTATACAGTGTGTGTATACACTGTCTGTCTCACAACAGCTTGTAAATGTCTGTTTTTATATAGTTTCAGCCCTAACAAGGGCTTGAGGGTCCCTTCCTACCTAACTTCACCTAAAACCTTCCTCTCCCTGCTTTACAGTCTGTCCCTCTCTAGTTCAAACCAGCAAGTGACACAAATCTCAAATCACTATTCTTTTATTCAGGAGGTCACATAGTTTAAACAGCCAATCACAGTTAGAGTTTTTTTTTAAGTCCTGCCTACTCCTAGTGCCCATCCCTACCCCCTGCATGTTTATTGGCTGGAAAAAAGCGCCAGGGCATGTGGGAGGGCAAATCGAATTTTCACTGCGCTTTAGCACGAATATTCGACCGCGGTCGAATACCTCGAATAGTATTCGCTCACCTCTAAACCTGATATGTCTGGTTTCCTGTATGAATGATGAGTGAGGATCACCTATGGAAAGGGTTGGCAGCCTTTAGTGCCCATAGGGGTCATGACCATGGGTCCCTGATTGGCATCTATATGGGAGAGTTGTGTTATACTGCAATGTTCATATCTACATTATTGGAGGTCTGTTCAAAGTGTGATGCCAACCATATAGATGGTGGCCATAAGTCAAGGTGCCATGGCCCTGGGTGGCTGCACATTAGTACCGAGTCTGCAGGTGGACCTCCGGCACCGGTCCTTTGGTAAAACAATAGTGAGGTGTGAGGGTGCAGGTGTGCCGGAAAAGAGGTGACAGAGTCCAGCACCTATTCAACAGTTGATATTTTACTTAAGTGCAACACAAAAACACACAGTAGGTAACTGCTCACAGGTGTTTAGTGCAAAAATAGTACAACACTTGAGGTAGACTACAGGTACATGTGAATGTAAAGAAAGACTTGGTAGAGAGGGTAGTGTAGGGGCCCTTGTCTAAGAAGTACTCTGCTGGGATTGTAGAGTATATACTTGAAAGAAGAACTCTGTGTACTCACGTATATATATATATATATATATATATATATATATATATATATATACTGTATATATGGCATATATGACCACCATGTGAGGTAGTACCATGTGTTAGGTCTTTGTCTCTAGGTCGAGCTCCCACTGAAGATATCCCCAAGTGGACTAGCGTTGTCAGTTAGATACGTCGACAATTAGCAGCTTTGTCTTACTGGGGATTCTCTCCTCTAGGGGGTGACTGTCCTGGTGTTTTAAGAAGATTCACAGCATAGACAAAGGTGTCTAAATCAACAGTAGATGAGATATAAAGCAAGTTATTTTTTTCTTTTATTTTTTAGTTATCATAGAAAACATGGTACTTCCTGTTTTCTGACACTTTAGACATAGAAAAACCTTAACACTAGAGCTGTGTACAGGGAAGAGTGATACACCTAGTGTCTGGAGCGGAAAATCACAGCTCCCAACTCTTGCTGTGGCACCTGGACAGAGTTAATTTCTGACGGGCGGTGAAAAGCCTAGTGATCCCTGTACTGGGACACTACAATGGTTACTTTCCAGCTGTCCGTCAATAAAAACTACTTCCCTATGGCCTTGGATCTGTTGAGAAGGGGGAGGTTGGGCTGAGTAATGGCGTCCACCAATTGTAAATCCTAACCAAGGATCAACCATATCAAGGAGGTGGTGTACCACCAGCAGCAGCTAAAAGCCTGAGCGAGCCACCACACTCCTTCACTTCTCAGACTTTAAATGAGCTGGTTTAAGAAGAATTCAGCCACAATCTAGTCCTGGACTCACAAACAGAACCTTCTCTTTCCAATGTAAAGTAAAGGTACCTCAGCACCATAGACTTTGCCTGTTTCCTGCTCCAACAACCATTCTTACTGGATGGTGATCTGAAAGGGTGCCGTTCCTCCACACTGTGCCATATGGCAACCCTTAATATTACACTAGTCCCCCAGTGTGCAGAATTCTATTACTGGCGGCTGAAGACGTTGGATGCAGCCCTAGGGGGTCCTAGAAAACATTGATACAGCCTATGGCCTATTCCTGTATCCATATTTTCCAGACGGCCTTAGAGCTGCATCCAACTTCTTTAGCCACTAGGAATCAAATGATGCACACCGGGGTTCAGACGGACCTGAGCATACTCGAGGTTCACTTATCTCTAGTCATCTCCTGAGTGCTTCTTTTTTGGGATTCCCAATTGTTTGTACCTGTTTGTATTGTTTTACCTCCTTGGATACTTTGAAACTTTTTTAATCTTAGCATTCCCCCTAACATTGAAAAAACAGCAAACCACTGGGCACCAGGGACCAGAACAGCCAACCAGCGGACACCAGGGAATACAACGGCCAACCACTGGGTAACAGGGAATAGAACAGCCAACCAGCGGACACCAGGGAATAGAACGGCCAACCACTGGGCACCAGGGACCAGAACAGCCAACCAGCGGACACCAGGGAATAGAACAATAAACCACTGGGCACCAGGGAATAGGAGAATAAATCACTGGGCACCAGGGAATAGGAGAATAAATCACTGGGCACCAGGGAATACAACAGAGAACCTCTGGGCACCAGGGAATATAGCAATGAAATAGTGGGCACCAGGAAACAGAACAGTAAACCCCCGGGCACCAAGGGATAGAATGGTAAACCACTGGGTGCACCTATATACTAATAGTGCCCCAGTGCCTCCATATAGTTATAATGCCTTCTGTGCCTCCTCATAGCAATAATGCCCCCTGTACCCCCATATAGCAATAATGCCCCATGTACCCCCATATAGTAATAATGCCCCCTGTACCCCCATATAGCAATAATGCCCCCTGTACCCCCATATAGTAATAATGCCCCCTGTACCCCCATATAGTAATAATGCCCCCTGTACCCCCATATAGCAATAATGCCCCCTGTACCCCCATATAGTAATAATGCCCCCTGTACCCCCATATAGTAATAATGCCCCCTGTACCCCCAAATAGTAATAATAGCCCCTGTGCCCCCATATAGTAATAACGTCCCCTGTGCTCCCATATAGTAATAATGCCCCTATATAGTAATAGTGCCCCAGTGCCTCCATATAGTTATAATGCCCCCTGTACCCCCATATGGTAATAATGCTCCCTGTGCCTCCATATAGTAATGCTCCCTGTGAACCTATATAGTAATAGTGCCCCAGTGCCCCATATAGTAATAATGCTCCCTGTTCCTCCATATAATAATAATGCTCCCTGTGCCCCTATATAGTAATAATGCTCCCTGTTCCTCTATATAGAAATAAACCTCTTAACTCTGTACTCCTATAAGGACACCATGGCACAATAATATATCATGAGGAATTCAAGTGTCAGTGCACAACATGATTGACCTACTAAAAATGTGAAACATATTAGAATAATAAGCCTGGAAATTCAGGTAAATTTAAAAGAACGCTGGTGACATCTAGTGGCCATGCAGCAAGAGGTAATAAGCATAGTATAATACTGACATCTGGTGGCCACTTCATAGTACTACAATGTTGCAATCCAAGACCACCATCTATTTGCTGCTGGTTCATATGTTGGAAATGCCACAATGAATACAGAAATCTCTACGGCCACTGTCAGGTTTGGCCGTGCATTTATCCATTGAAAACATTCATATTCCTTACAAAATGTTATCTTACAAGATATATATATATATATATATATATATCAGATTTTGTTAGTGCAAAGGCTTATTGGGTTAAAGGGGTTATCCAGGAAAAATTCACTAGGGGAAAAGAAGGAGGTTCCGGGGGGGGGGGGGGGGGGTCAACTAAAGTCTATTACAACTAACTACCAGTGTATTCTCAAGTATATTCAACTCGTCTACTACATTCTCAGGTATATCTATAGAATAATATACTTCATTATTGTCTCAAGCGTATCCTAAGCAGCTGCCTTATCGCCAGTGTATTCATGTATTCCAGTATTACAAGGAACTATTGTATTCCTAAAGATTATGAAGCCTTATCAGTGTTCTGTGGGCTCTGTATATCTCTGCTAAAGTGTGTGGGAACTTTGTATATTGCCTCCCTACCGGAGTGATTATTGCCTTTAACAAAAGAGTATTGTACTTTCAACTATGAAGTACTTGTCCTTCAAAGTGTTATAAGTAAAAGCTATTCCTGGTTAATAACAATCCCGGTCTCAAGTTATCCTTTACACCCCCACACACCTGCAGCTGTGCAAGAGCTGCACATGGGGGGCATTACTATGGGGAGAGCACATGGGGGAGGCATTACTATGGGAAGAGCACATGGGGGGCATTACTATGGGGAGAGCACATGGGGGAAGCATTACTATGGGAAGAGCACATGGGGGGCATTACTATGGGGAGAGCACATGTGGAGGCATTACTATGGGGAGAGCACATGTGGAGGCATTACTATGGGAAGAGCACATGGGGGGCATTACTATGGGGAGAGCACATGGGGGAAGCATTACTATGGGAAGAGCACATGGGGGGCATTACTATGGGGAGAGCACATGTGGAGGCATTACTATGGGGAGAGCACATGGGGGCATTACTATGGGGAGAGCACATGGGGAAGCATTACTATGGGGAGAGCACATGGGGGCATTACTATGGGGAGAGCACATGGGGAGGCATTACTATGAGGAGAGCACATGGGGGGCATTACTATGGGAAGAGCACATGGGGGCATTACAATGGGGAGAGCACACGAGGGGCATTACTATGAGGAGAGCACATGGGGGGCATTACTATGGGGAGAGCCCATGGGGGAGACATTATTATGGGGAGACCACATAGGGGAGGCATTACTATGGGGAAAGCACATGGGGGGCATTACTATGGGGAGAGCACATGAGGGGCATTACTATGGGGACCATTAGGAGCCCTTATGGTTAAATACATAGGTGCAGGAGCAAAATACCCCTTATGCACTGCAGCCCAAACTTCAGAAGACGAAGTTAATATCTGCTTCACTGCTAGTACACTGATAACCCCTGACCTCTGCATTGAGCTCTGCACATTTTTCTATTTCACTGTGGCAGGCAGCCTAGAAAAGAGGTCAGGGGTTATCAGTGCAGTGAAGCAGAGATCTCTTTGTCTTCTCCATGTTAACCCTTTTTTGTGTTGCAGCATGTAAGTAAACATTGGGTCACTTACACACTGCAGTACATAAGGGGTTAAGCAGAAGGACACAGGATGGTTCTCCCCTGGGCCCCTATCCTGCACGGGCCCCATAGCAGCTGTCAACGCTGCCTCTATGGTAGCTACGCCACTGTATCTATCTATCTTCTATCAATCTTCTATCTATCTATCTATCTATCTATCTATCTATCTATCTATCTATCTCCTATTTATTTATCTATCTATCTCCTATCTATCTATCTATCTATCTATCTATCTCCTATCTATCTATCTATCTATCTATCTATCTATCTATCTCCTATCTATCTATCTATCTATCTATCTATCTATCTATCTATCTATTATCTATCTATCTATCTCTCTATCTATCTCTCTATCTATTTATCTATCTCCTATCTATCTATCTATCTATCTATTATCTATCTATCTATCTATCTCCCTCCCATCTATCTATCTTTCCATCTATCCCATAAAAAATGAATGCAGCACACAGGACTTCGAGCACAGGAGTAAACTTGTATTGGTGATTTATCCATACCAAAACACACGGTGATCATAGACTTATGATCACTGTGTTAAACACCTATAAACCCATCCGATATGCAAATGAGCAAAAAATATCAAATAAATTAGTACAAGAAAACTTTATTGAGAAATATCGCAACAATAATAAGGACAAGGAAAAATATATAAAAACAAACAAAGACCTGGGAGGTGGGAGACCAAACATGAGGAGAGGTATATGTTTACAAAATAAAGTGCAGGTGCATATCTTAGGTACTAATGAATTTAGCCGTATACAGCCTGGTTATAAGCATATTATAAAGTGCAAGTGCTCAAACATAACCAAAAACACAGGCTGCATAGCTCAATACAACAAAGTATAGGCAAGTGCACATAAACAACATTACCCAGGGATATAATTCCCAAAGCCTCAGGACTCCCACCTCACACTCCTCCAACGTCGTTTCGCTATTCGCTTCTTCAGGGAGTTTTTTTTTTTTTTTTTTTTTTTTATGATCACTGTGTGTTTTTGTATGGATTAATCACCAATACAAGTTTACTCCTTTGCACAAAGTCCTATGTGCTGCATTCATTTTTTATGGGATATATAGACACCTGTGGATAGAGGTGTGACTGCGGGCACCAGGCAGGTACAACTAATTTGAGCGCTGCAGACTCTTGCTGTTCTCTATCTATCCAGGGCCGGTGTCAGCACAGGGCTTACCTAGGCAAGTGCCGGGGCCCCAGCGCCTCCAGGGGCCCAGAGAGGGAGAGGGGCCTGGTGTTCTGATGCTCAGCCTGCTAACTGTAGTGCAGGGTGAGCGTTGAACATCAGAAGTCACAGGAGAAAGAGCAGGACCTGCCAGCATCCTGCAGAGAGAGGGATAAAGGACCTGATCACATGATTGGAAGGTCCTCAGCCTAATTATACAGTGTGGAGACCAGCTTGGCAGAGAGGAACAGGGAGAAGGCTTAGCTGTAATTACTGTGTGTGCCAGTAAGTGTATGTGTCAGTAATGTGTGTTTGTGTATGTTAGTGGTGTCTCAAGTGATGCAACGTTTCTGCTCACGCTTGAGAAAGGCTCCAGGTGGAGCTGAAACGTTGCATCTGTAATTTTGCATGTGGAATAAACACTGATGGAATATTTTCACTGAATTAGAGTACCGCAGCTTCTTCTGTTTGCCTGCCTATCTATCTATCTATCTATCTATCTATCTATCTATCTATCTATCTATCTATCTATTATCTATCTATCTATCTATCTATCTATCTATCTCCTATCTATCTATCTATCTATCTATCTATCTATCTTTCTCCTATCTATCTATCTATCTATCTCCTATCTATCTATCTATTAATCTATCTATCTCCTATCTATCTATCTATCTCCTATCTATCTATCTATCTATCTCCTATCTATCTATCTCCTATCTATCTATCTATCTATCTATCTATCTATCTATCTATCTATCTATCTATCTCCTATCTATCTCCTATCTATCTATCTATCTATCTATCTATCTATCTCCTATCTATCTATCTCCTATCTATCTATCTATCTATCTATCTATCTACCTATCTATCTCCTATCTATCTATCTATCTATCTATCTATCTATCTATCTATCTATCTCCTATCTATCTATCTCCTATCTATCTATCTATCTATCTATCTATCTATCTATCTATCTATCTATCTATCTATCTATTTATTTATCTGTCTATCATCTATCTATTCCATATCTATCGATTTATTATCTAGCTTACTTAACTCATATATATATTTTCAGCCGAATGTAATGACTAAACTAAAGTTAACAGGCCACACAATGATATAGACATGGCTTGTGGGGCCCTAATGCACGATGATCAATGGAGTGACAATCTTGACGATTGTTATTGAGACGGTGTCCGGCCATATGATCAACCTTCTCCTTCTACCAAATTATCCTCTGGGATCTTCTGCCAACATTGACCAATCAAAATAACACTGGGCAAATTTACATCATATTTGGCATTCACTGGATTCTTAGTGCCGAGCAGAGACGCCCATGGTGTAGAGGGCGGAAAATAGCTACATAACGTTCTATGGCCATGGGGGCCAAGTTGTAAGAAGTTGTCCTGAAGGCTGCCGAGCACATGATAATTAGGACAGAGCAGATTGGACCTGAAGGCTAAACCTTTAAACACTGCAGCTGTGCACAGGGGAGAGTGAGACACCTAGTGGCCGGTTACTTTCTGACGGGCAGTAAACAAGTTAGTGATCTCTGTACTGGGACACTACATTAGGTGTTATGTATGCAGCGGAATAGCTGTAGAAGCAACACTGTAGTGACCCGGTATGGGCCCGGTATGAGCCCGAGAGAGTTACCTTACTCATGGTCAACAGAAGTGGGATAAGGTGTCCGCTGTAACTAGCGTTTTTGTCTTCCAGGGGTTAACTGTTCTGTGTCATGTGTTGCCTTTTTGACCACTCACAGGTGCAGGTGTTTCTCCTCTTTTATCTAGCCTATCTCATTCACTCTCTTTTCTACACACACACAGTCCACCAATTACAGACAGGTTTGATAAGATCTCTGCAGGTACGACTTAGTTCCTGGTGAGAGGGGTTAGTCAGTTAGTTGGCTAGTGAGTTGGAGTTGGTTGCAGCAAGTCTAACAGGAAGACAGCTAGTAAGTTACAGTATCTTCTTTATGAGCACTAGAACCGCTATGCAGTGCTAAGCCTTTCATAAAGGGAGAAAAGCCAAACAGGGATCACCTTGCCTACGCCATGAACCTCTCTACAAAGTGCAGGGCACTTACCTTCAGAGTCATAGGAACTGACCGAAGTGGAACAAAGGTACAGATAGTCTATGTATTCCATTTCACAGTGCATGACAACTGGGAAGGATCGGGAGTCTGTTCAACCCAGATAACAAGGCCTGAGGTTTGTATTACCCACCTAGGATGGGTAGCTCGCAACTAGGGTGCATAAGGCGGTCAAGACTAGACGTGATCCCTCAGTACAAGTATTCTCTATTCTCTTCTTCTAAACCCCTCTACTGTTCCGGCAGAGTACACTTCTACCTTGGGCAGGGCCCCTCTGGCAACCCCTCTCCTCTACTGTAAAGCATCTTCTTACTACAAGCACCTGGTCTCTACCTCAACTACTAACACCTGAGTTATTACAAGATTGTAAGTATTGTATTGCACTGGACTGTATTGTTGCCACCAGTATTCTTTTGTATTGCTCTACGGTTATTCTAAGTAAACTGTTCTACTTTGCTAAAGCACTGGACTCGTCCGCACCCACACACACACATATCTACACTTTGGTTAATTCTCTATTTTGTGTTGGTAAGGCACCAACTGTCCAGGGTGGGCCCTACACCACTCCAGGCTACCGTGACAAGTGCCCAAGTGACCCTAGACTCACTCAGCTACCACAGCAATGTAACAGCTTGCCCGGTGGGAGTTCACACCAAAACCAATACACCCCATGCCTCACTGCACCACTAAGGCATTTGTCTCTGTAGAGTGGGACCAGCTAACCACCTCTGGATACGCTGACCCGGCACTGCCGGATACTAGGAGCTGTAGTTTTGGGAGGTTGTAGTGAATTGTAGAGACACACTCCAGGATTTAACCAGTTAAAGTCTGTGAGGCTGTGAACGTTGTGTATCTGCACTTTTCAAAGGCTTTTGATACTGGGCCACATGGTTGGTCTGACACTGACACACAGGTTGGTCTATAAAATGAGGATGCTGAAACTAGGGGAAAATATATGCAAATGGGTAAGTGGGTAACTAGTTGAGTGATAAGAATCAAGGAGTGGTTATTGATGGGACATATTCTGATTGGGTTTTAGTTACTAGTGGGGTACCACAGGGGTCAGTGTTGGGTCCACTTCTTTTTAATATTTTTATTAATGATTTTTGCAGATGACATTAAACTGGGGAAAGGAATCCCCACAGAGGATGATAATATCATATTACAGAGGGATTTTGAGAAGCTGAAGGCTTGGGCAAAGAAATGGCAAATGATGTTTAATGTGGATAAATGTAAGGTCATGCACCAGGGCTGTAGAAATAATAAGTACAGTTATGTGCTAAATAATAAAACACTTGGTAACACTGTTTCTGAAAAGGACCTGGGGATATTGGTGGACAGTAACCTCATCTATAGTGATCAGTTCCAGGCAGCAGCTGCCAAGGCTAATAACATCATGGTGTGGTGTCCCACTAGGGGTGTTACTATTATATACACCCTTCGCAAAAGTCTGTACTTTTTCTGGTCTAATTATGGTAGAGGTAGTAAAAAGAGTTGACCACTAGATGCCACTGTATTATGTATTGGTGTATGGAAGCTGCACAGATGAAGAATCGCAAAGGGTTATTGTGTTTGTGTGTTACCAGAACCTGTGAACCAGTAGGATTTCTGCTTTCTTCTTTCCTATCACATCTTCTCTCGATTCTTCTATTGCACTCTGTTCACCCAATCACAGCGCACTATACATGCTGTGGAGGAAGTTAGTCTCTTGAGTGGGGGAGGAGCAAGAGCTTTCTGTTTGGGACAGTGTGGAGGAAGATTGCAAGCTATATAGCTCTCCAAAGCAGTCTCGTCTGGGCCCTGGCCCTCTGCCAGGTCCCCGCAGTTCTGTCTTAGCCAGTGCCCCGCATGGGTAGGACACAAGACAGCACACTGTCACTTATTTTCTCTCAAGTACCCACACAAAGCACTGTGCAGTGTTAAACCTCCTAGGAGAGGACTAGCCAAAAGATAACCTCAACCCACGCAATGGACAAGGAGAGGTCACAGTGCAGGACAGTATCTGCTGTAGAGCCAAAGAGCTAGGAAATGATCCGGGTGGAGCAAAGTTGCAATAAGCCTATGAACTCCAGCGCGGGTGTCAGCAGTCTGCAACCTTGGGACAATTCCCCATTCTGTGGGTGTCGGGTCCTACTAACCGGAAGGGTCATTACACCACTCTGGACACATGTGACTACATAATCTGTGACACTATCCCAAGGGACCTGGTAGCAACCCGGCAGGACACTGACCACAGGGGATAAGGGTACAACAAGCCTTACATACTAAAAGCAGGCGTGCCATCACACCTGTGTTCCCACCTGGCACTGGCGTCACGTGACAATCCATTAAGGTCCGGCTGTATCCCGGCCATCCACCACAGTAGTGGCGTCACACTACAACACCAAGGAAGTGACCGGCATCTGGGCTGCATATATATATTAGTATGCTGGGCTGTATATATATAATGGTATGCTGGGCTGTATATATATAATGGTATGCTGGGCTGTATATATATATATATATATATATATAATGTTATGCTGGGCTGTATATATAAAGGTATGCTGTGCTGTATATATAAAATGGTATGCTGGGCTGTATATATATAACGATATACTGGGATGTATATATATAACATTATGCTGGGCTGTGTATATAATAGTATGCTGGGCTGTATATATATAATGGTATGCTGGGCTGTATATATATAATGGTATGCTGGGCTGTATATATATATATATATATATATATAATGTTATGCTGGGCTGTATATATAAAGGTATGCTGTGCTGTATATATAAAATGGTATGCTGGGCTGTATATATATAACGATATACTGGGATGTATATATATAACATTATGCTGGGCTGTGTATATAATAGTATGCTGGGCTGTATATATATATAATGGTATGCTGGGCTGTTTATATATAATGGTATGCTGGGCTGTATATATATATATATAAATATATATATATATAATGTTATGCTGGGCTGTATATATAAAGGTATGCTGTGCTGTATATATAAAATGGTATGCTGGGCTGTATATATATAACGATATACTGGGATGTATATATATAACATTATGCTGGGCTGTGTATATAATAGTATGCTGGGCTGTATATACACTCACCGGCCACTTTATTGGGTACACCATGCTATTAACGGGTGGTCTTCTGCTGCTGTAGCCCATCTCCGTACTGTGCGTTCAGAGATGCTCTTCTGCCTACCTTGGTTGTAACGGTTGGCTATTTGAGTCACTGTTGCCTTTCTATCAGCTCGAACCAGTCTGCCCATTCTCCTCTGACCTCTGGCATCAACAAGGCATTTCCGCCCACAGAACTGCCGCTCACTGGAGGTTTTTTCTTTTTCGGACCATTCACTGTAAACCCTAGAGATGTTTGTGCATGAAAATCCCAGTAGATCAGCAGTTTCTGAAATACTCAGACCAGCCCTTCTGGCACCAACAGCCATGCCACGTTCAAAGGCACCAAATCACCTTTCTTCCCCATACTGATGCTCGGTTTGAACTGCAGGAGATTGTCTTGACCATGTCTACATGCCTAAATGCACTGAGTTGCCGCCATGTGATTGGCTGATTAGAAATTAAGTGGTAACGTGCAGTTGGACAGGTGTACCTAATAAAGTGGCCGGTGAGTGTATATAATGGTATGCTGGGCTATATATTATATATATATATATATATATATATATATATATATATATAATGGAGTGCAGGACTGTATATATAATGGTATGCTGGGCTGTATATATATAATAGTATGCTGGCCTGTATATATATAATGGTATGCTGGGCTGTATATATATAATGGTATGCTGGGCTGTATATAATGTATGCTGGGCTGTATATATAATGATATGCTGGGCTGTATATATATAATGGAGTGCAGGGCTGTATATATAATGGTATGCTGGGCTGTATATATATATATATATATAATGGTATGCTGGGCTGTATATATATATATATATATATATATATAATGGTATGCTGGGCTGTATATATATATATATATATATATATATATATATATATATAATGTAGTGCAGGGCGGTATATTTAATGGTATACTGGGATGTATATATATATAAAAGTATGTTTTGCTGTATATATAATGGTATGCTGGGCTGCATATACAAAATGGTATGCTGGGCTGTATATATATAATGGAGTGCAGGGCTGTATATATAATGGTATGCTGGGCTGTATATATATATATATATAATGGTATGCTGGGCTCTATATATATATATATATATATAATGTAGTGCAGGGCTGTATATTTAATGGTATACTGGGATGTATATATATATAAAAGTATGCTGGGCTGTATATATAATGGTATGCTGGGCTGCATATATAAAATGGTATGCTGGGCTGTATATATATAATGGCATGCTGGGCTGTATATATATATATAATGGTATGCTGGGCTGTATATATAATGGTATTCTGGGCTGTATATATATATTAGTATGCTGGGCTGTATATATATAATGGTATGCTGGGCTGTATATATAATGGTATGCTGGGATGTATATATATAATGGTAAGCTGGGCTGTATATATAATAGTATGCTGGGATGTATATATAGAATGGTATGCTGGGCTGTATATATAATGGTATGCTGGGCTGCATATATAAAATGGTATGCTGGGCTGTATATATATAATGGCATGCTGGGCTGCATATATATATTAGTATGCTGGGCTGTATATATATAATGGTATGCTGGGATGTATATATATACCGGTATGCTGGGCTGTATATATAATGGTATGTTGGGCTGTATTTATAATGCTATGAAGGGCTGTATTTATAAAATGGTATGCTGGGCTGTATATATAATGGTATGCCGGACTGTATATATATGGGCTGTATGTATATAATGGTATGCTGGGCTGTATATATATAATGGCATGCTGAGCTGTATATATATAATGGTATGCTGGGCTGTATATATAATGGTATGATGGGATGTATATATATATATATATATATATATACACACATATAGGTATGCTGGGCTATATATATAATGGTATATTGGGCTGTATATAAAATGGTATGAAGGGCTGTATATATAAAATGGTATGCTCGGCTGTATATATATAATGGTACGCTGGGCTGTTTATATATAATGGTATGCTGGGCTGTATATCTATATATATGTGTATATATATATATATATATATACACATATAGGTATGCTGGGCTGTATATATAATGGTATGTTGGGCTGTATATATATAATGGTATGTTGGGCTGTATATATATATAATGGTATGCTGGGCTGTTTATATAATGGTATGATGGGCTGTATATATATATATATATATATATATATAAACATATATAAAAATGTGATATATAGTGATGACCGTAGCCATGTGTCATGTGCACATAATAAGAAATATAATAATATTGACCGATCATAATTAAAGTGTTCCGATCCTTCATAAAACAGTCCATAATCTCATGCAATGGTTTCATTGTTAATGGAGGAGGCCGGACTCACCAACATCATAACAAACCGCTGCTCCCTCACGTTGTTCCTCACCGTCGATCACTCGTTTGTACACAAGTTGACTGCGCATGCGTGAAGGAGCGCACCAATAGGGGGATCGTGGGAGTGGCATGGCGTCCGATAGACCAAACATAGTATAGCATAGTGGCATAGCGTCCAATAAATCAATCATAGTCTGGACGCGTCATAAAGTCCAACGGACCAATCGGAATAGTCGTAGGAGGTCCATAGCTCCAAGTGTCCATAGAGCAAATAGCGCATGCGGTCTAGCGACACAATGACACTCGCCGCCATCTTTGGTGTTGGCGAGATATCCGGGCAGCACAGAACCAGTCATCGCACCTGTGTGGTATCCAAGACTCCAGCGCCTGCGCCTCGCGCTCTATCTCTGCGCCATCTTTGACATGGGAAGATAGCCCATACTTGCTTCTAACGGCAACAGCATGATTACCCGGGGATCCAGGATACTCCATCTCGGGGTCCTTCTAGGTCATCCCAGGCTGGTTGATCCTCTGGCGATCATCTCCGCCATATCATGAGGTCTCCCAAGTTAATTGACCAAGTGAGCCGCATCTTGTAAGGGAACATCCATGTATATAATCATCCTCTATGGAAATGAACATCGGTCGCCACGGCACTCCACAATCCCCACTTAAATAAAAATGATAAAAGACTATGTAATGGTGAGTCGTTGGCCAAACTCCATTAGCAAATCTGCAAGAGAAGAAAAAACAATAAATGAATATCAAATCATAGGTGTCGGTCTTACAATGTGCCATAAGTGAATATACAAACTTTAAGGATATATACAAAAATGAAAAATTGTCAAATTCCTTTACCAAGTTAGAGGACAGCATAATATTTAAGAGGAATAGGGCAAGGTCTACATAAATGCCTTCAGTGAAAAATCAATATGCAAACCCACAGGTTGTAATGAATTCAACTTAGCTATCCAATACGCCTATGGACACTTGGAGCTATGGACCTCCTACGACTATGCCGATTGGTCCGTTGGACTTTATGACGCGTCCAGACTATGATTGATCTATTGGACGCTATGCCACTATGCTATACTATGTTTGGTCTATCGGACGCCATGCCACTCCCACGATCCCCCTATTGGTGCGCTCCTTCACGCATGCGCAGTCAACTTGTGTACAAACGAGTGATCGACGGTGAGGAACAACGTGAGGGAGCAGCGGCTTGTTATGATGTTGGTGAGTCCGGCCTCCTCCATTAACAATGAAACCATTGCATGAGATTATGGACTGTTTTATGAAGGATCGGAACACTTTAATTATGATCGGTCAATATTATTATATTTCTTATTATGTGCACATGACACATGGCTACGGTCATCACTATATATCACATTTTTATGTATCTTTCACATTTGTTTACATTATTGATTGATATGATGTCACTTGATTAGTGGGCTGTCCTATGGTGTGTTATATACCAGCCCCTTACTGCTCACTTTTGTGCTTGACAAAGATCTCATTGAGTAGATTGAAACGTTGCATACTGGGTGAACAAACTTAAACCACGTTTTGTTCACTTTAATTTTGGAGTGCCGCCTCTTGCCTTCTTCTTTGAGTTACCTCCGGGACACGGGTCTGGAACCATGGGGCAGAGCACCCTACCTGGGCCTTGAGCCGCACAGTGCCATTTGGCAACTCTTCATATTGTTATATACACATATAGATATGCTGGGCTGTATATATAATGGTATGAAGGGCTGTATATATAAAATGGTAAGCTGGGCTATATATATATATATATATATATATATATATATAATGGTATGCTGGGCTGTATATATATATATATATATATATATAATGGTATGCTAGGCTGTATATATATATATATATATATATAATGGTTTGCTGGGCTGTATATATATAATGGTATGCTGGGCTGTATATATATAATGGTATGCTGGGCTGTATATATATAATGGTATGCTAGGCTGTATATATATATATATATATATATATATATAATGGTATGCTGGGCTGTATATATATATATAATGGTATGCTGGGCTGTATATATATATATATATATATATATAATGGTATGCTAGGCTGTATATATATATATATATATATAATGGTATGCTGGGCTGTATATATATAATGGTATGCTGGGCTGTATATATATAATGGTATGCTAGGCTGTATATATATATATATATATATATATATAATGGTATGCTGGGCTGTATATATATATATAATGGTATGCTGGGCTGTATATATATATATATATATATATATATATATAATGATATGCTGGGCTGTATATATATAATGGTATGCTGGGCTGTATATATATATATATATATATATATATATATATAATGATATGCTGGGCTGTATATATATAATGGTATGCTGGGCTGTATATATATAATGGTATGCTGGGCTGTATATATATATATATAATGATATGCTGGGCTGTATCAGGCCCGTTTCTGCCATGAGGCAGAGTGAGGCTCCCGCCTCAGGCGGCAGCTCTTGGTGTCCTGCAGGGGGCGACAGAATCTTCTCTGCCAATGTCATTTTAGTGAAGTTTAACTCCTCCTCCCTCCTCTTCAACCTTCCCGGGCAGCCTCCAGGACCTTCTTTCTCCCGCCATGTCAACCCCTGGCTATTGAGTAAGAAAACTTGTGCTCACTGTCTGTCTGTATTAATATCTCTATCACCTCTTTTATTCTATCTATCTATCTATCACCTCTTTTATTCTATCTATCTATCTCCTATCTATCTATCTATCTATCTACTATCTATCTATCTATCTATCTATCTATCTATCTATCTCCTATCTATCTATCTATCTATCTATCTATCTATCTATCTATCTCCTATCTATCTCCTATCTATCTATCTATCTATCTCCTATCTATCTATCTATCTATCTATCTATCTATCTATCTATCTATCTATCTATCTATCTATCTATCTATCTCCTATCTATCACCTCTTTTATTCTATCTATCTATCTATCTATCTATCTATCTATCTATCTATGCAAAAAGTATTGCAAGCAGCACAGCTTGGAGCTCAAACGTCTTGTGGGTGCCGGCTGGATGATCCTGACCTTGGATCCTGGAGGATATATTCAAAAAATTCCGACAGCACTTCCCGATATCTTCAAAAACGTGAAATATTTATTCAGTCACATAAAAAAAAAAAAAAAAAAACACTGTGGCATAGCAAAAAATCAAGCGACGTTTCTCCCGTCTCACACGGACATTTTCAAGCTCATATCCCCAAGTGATAATCAAACTTTGTTATCAAACAAGTGACTAAAATTTACATTCCATTGGTTGTTTCAAGTGTCCATCTCTGATAGGAGGCAATCAAAGTCCATCTGTGCCATTGTGTTTCAGTGGGTTCTTTGTAAGGCAATGTGCAGTGTTAACCCTTTTTGTGCTAAAGTGAGTGACTGCTTGAAATTACCCACTAGCAAGTTCCTCATAATAAAGGTAATTAGAAAAACACAGTAATAAATAAAATAAGTCCATCATAAGTGTAGCAACGAAGAAGGATAGACAGCACTATGTTATCCACATCATTGGGATCTTTTCAGAGCATGATTCATAGCCATGAGATATATGTTGCTGTAAGGTAGTGTTCACATTGTACTGACCAATGTTGCATTCTGCATACTCTAGTTCGGCAAATCCGGGATCATTCAGCCTTCAACTCCATCAGATCTCTCCACGGAAGGTACAGCCTTTAGATCCTCTGCTCTGCTGACCTCTCCAGGTCTTGGAAAAAAAACTGCATGGGAAACGCCTCTAGTGTGTACAGATACTTATATAAAAAATAATATTTTCTTATCATGCTCCTATAGTGATCCAAATAGATGCGTCCTTCTTCGTGCCTCTGATCTATGAGAAAGTGAAATATAACATATTAGTTAACCCATAGCTGCACCAGGACGTTATTTAACGTCCTCGTGCCGCTATGGGAGTTCAGAGGGGGGTCGCGCGGCGACCACCCTCTGAACTGCCGCGATCCCGGGTGCCGCGAGTAGCCCGGGCTCGCGGCTATTAGCGGGCACGGTCCGATCGCCGTGCCCGCTAATTAAGTACTTAGAAGCAGCTGTCAAAGTTGACAGCTGCTTCTAAATACTTGCGGTTATACATCCCTGGTGGTCTAGTGGGGGGATCGCCCCCCTGCGGCGCGATTGCGGGGGGGCGATCCCTGCATCCATACCGGGCCGGGGTCTGCTCCGTAATGGCGCTGATCCCGGCTCGGCATTCTATTGCTTTTGGCTGCAGCAGCCAAAAGTAATAGAACACCGATCTCATGGATTCATGCAGTATAACTATACTGCATGGATCTCTATGAGAGATCAGAGTGCATATACTAGAAGTCCCCCAGGGGGAATAACCCTAACCCCAGGGGGGAATAACCCTAACCCCAGGGGGGAATAACCCTAACCCCAGGGGGGAATAACCCTAACCCCAGGGGGGCTTCTAGTATATGTGTAAAGTAAAAGAAAAAAGTATTTTTAATAACACAAAACCCCCTCCCCTAATAAAAGTCTGAATCACCCCCCTTTCCCCATTTTATAAATAAAAATAAATAAATAAATTAATAAACAAACATGTTTGCTATCGCCGCGTGCGTAATCGCCCGAACTATTAATTAATCACATTCCTGATCTCACACGGTAAACGGCGTCAGCACAAAAAAATCCCAAAGTGCAAAATTGCGCATTTTTGGTCGCATCAAATCCAGAATAATTGTAATAAAAAGCGATCAAAAAGTCATATATGCGCAATCAAGGTACCGATAGAAAGATCACATCATGGCGCAAAAAATGACACCTCACACAGACCCATAGACCAAAGGATAAAAGCGCTATAAGCCCGGGAATGGAGCGATTTTAAGGAACGTATATTGGTTAACAACGGTTTGAATTTTATACAGGCCATCAGATACAATATAAGTTATACATGTTACATATCGTTTTAATCGTAACGACTTGAGGAACATGCATAACAAGTCAGTTTTACCCCAGGGTGAATGGCGTAAAAACACATTTCCCCCAAATAAAAGAAATGCGTTTTTTTTTTCAATTTCACCACACATATAATTTTTTTCTGGTTTCCCGGCACATTTTAGGCAAAAATTACATCTGCCTTAGCAAAGGACAATTAGTTGCGCAAAAAATAAGGGCTCATTTGGGTCTCTAGGTGGAAAAATGCAGGCGCTATGGCCTTATATACACGAGGAGGGAAAAACGAAAACGCAAAAATGAAAACTGGCTGTGTCCCCTAAGGGTTAAACCTTTTTATAACATATTTATATTGACTACATATATACAGTATATACAAATATGTTACCACTTGGTATACACTAAGGATTACACAGGTCAACAGCATTTTTGGGGCCAAAGATATTTCAACGAATTTAGGGTAACTTTGGGGTGCTGATTCTGAATATGTCATCAGTTTTGCCAGATTGGCTCAAGTTTTTGAGAATTTTCGTGAAATGTGTAAAAAAAAAAAAAAGACGTAATTTGCTACACGCGCATTAACGTTATTGCTATTGTCATGAATACAATAAATTTTACAAAATAAATGTTGATTTTAGTTTATTTTAACTAGTTTTAGAAAGTAATCTTCAAAAATGAACAAGACATGAAAAAAAACTTGAGCCAATCTGGCAAAACTGATAGCATATTCAGAATCAGCACCCCAAAAATACCCCAAAATCATTAAAATATTTTGGACACCAGTAATTTTTTTTTTTTGTTGACCTGTGTTATTGAACACTTATCCAAGGGGTCAAAAAGGAGGAAATTACTACCTAAAAATTGTACTCGGTGTTTTATACTCCACATTAAGTCCAGCAAAGACTCTCCTCTTTTTTGTGGGGCAACTCTGTCTATTATCATAAACCTCAGATCCTTTTCGGTGTGACCCTTTTCCATAAAGTGTTTGGACACTGGTAAGTCCTGTTTTTGTCTGCGGATTGTGTATCTATGTTGCGTTAATCTTGTTTTCAGATGTTGCGAGCAAGGAGACTGACAGATAAAGACGAGGACTTACAACACACACTAAACAAAATGTCTGTACAATTCAAAGACAAGGGCTATCCACAAAGACTGAGAGCCAACAACAGGTGGTCAGTATAGACAGGGATACATTACTGATCCCCAAGCCAAAAAAAAACGCTTGAACGTACACCTTTTGTAAGCACGTATACACACCTCTCTCCTAAGATAGGGAGCATAATAACTAAACATTGGCCCATGGTAAGAGACAGTCATCCAAACATCAAAGAGTTTCAAATACCCCCACTTTTGTCCTACAGAAGGGGGGACAATTTAATAAAAACTGACATCAGTACAAAAAAGCGTGACACACAACAATACCTTACCTGCAAAAAAACGGATGTTTCCCGTGCCTTAGTTGTGTGAATTGTCGTTACATGGTGAAAGGTGACAGAATTGTACATCCAACCACTAAAGAAGAATTTGAGATTAAACATTACCTAACATGCGACTCGGATTTTATTATTTATGTTTCATGGAGCCCTTGTGGACTAATCTATGTGGGTGAAACCACCTATGATCTGAAAACAAGATTAACGCAACATAGATACACAATCCGCAGACAAAAACAGGACTTACCAGTGTCCAAACACTTTATGGAATAGGGTCACACTGAAAAGGATCTGAGGTTTATGATAATAGACAGAGTCGCCCCACAAAAAAGAGGAGGGGATAGACAAGCCCTGCTAAAAAGGAAAGAATTACAGTGGATCTATCGTTTGAACGCATTGAGTCCGGCTGGACTTAATGTGGAGTATAAAACACCAAGTACAATTTTTAGGTAGTAATTTCCTCCTTTTTGACCCCTTGGATGAGTGTTCAATAATCCTTAGTGTGTACCAAGTGGTAACATATTTGTATATATTGTATATATTTAGTCACTTGTATATGTATATATGTATTTCACTTTCTCATAGATCAGAGGCACGAAGAAGGACGCATCTACTTGGATCACTATAGGAGCATGATAAGAAAATATTATTTTTTATATAAGTATCTGTACACACTAGAGGTGTTTCCCATGCAGTTTTTTTTCCAAGACCTGGAGAGGTCAGCAGAGCTCTAAAGGCTGTACCTTCCGTGGAGAGATCCAAGGAAGTCGAACGCCGGAGGACCCAAAGCCACAACAAAGGAGATTGGGAACATACGCTACATGTGAACAAGACCTTGGCAGCTTTTGCAATATACCCTAGAGTGACCAGAAGTGGTCTGAACGGCACCTGGGGAAGGGAAGCTGTACCTTCCGTGGAGAGATCTGATGGAGTTGAAGGCTGAATGATCCCGGATTTGCCGAACTAGAGTATGCAGAATGCAACATTGGTCAGTACAATGTGAACACTACCTTACAGCAACATATATCTCATGGCTATGAATCATGCTCTGAAAAGATCCAAATGATGTGGATAACATAGTGCTGTCTATCCTTCTTCGTTGCTACACTTATGATGGACTTATTTTATTTATTACTGTGTTTTTCTAATTACCTTTATTATGAGGAACTTGCTAGTGGGTAATTTCAAGCAGTCACTCACTTTAGCACAAAAAGGGTTAACACCGCACATTGCCTTACAAAGAACCCACTGAAACACAATGGCACAGATGGACTTTGATTGCCTCCTATCAGAGAACACTTGTAAGAGATGGACACTTGAAACAACCAATGGAATGTAAATTTTAGTCACTTGTTAGATATAAAAGTTTGATTATCACTTGGGGATATGAGCTTGAAAATGTCCGTGTTAGACGGGAGAAACGTCGCTTGATTTTTTGCTATGCCACACTGTTTTCTTTTTTTTTTTTTTGATGTGATTGAATAAATATTTCACGTTTTTGAAGATATCGGGAAGTGCTGTCGGAATTTTTTGAATCTATCTATCTATTATCTATCTCCTATCTATCTATCTATCTATCTATCTCCTATCTATCTCCTATCTATCTATCTATCTATCTATCTCCTATCTATCTCCTATCTATCTCCTATCTATCTATCTATCTATCTATCTATCTATCTATCTATCTATCTATCTATCTATCTATCTATCTCTTATCTATCTATCTCCTATCTATCTATCTATCTATCTCCTATCTATCTATCTATCTATCTCCTATCTATCTATCTATCTATCTATCTCCTATCTATCTATCTATCTATCTATCTATCTATCTCCTATCTATCTATCTATCTCCTATCTATCTATCTATCTATCTATCTCCTATCTATCTATCTATCTATCTATCTATCTATCTATCTATCTATCTATCTATCGCCCCCAGTGTACATATATATCCACATGTGCTACTATTTACCACCCCCTCCACTAATATACTACAATGTACATATGCATCTACATGTGTTGCAATATATACCCTATACACTACACTGCCATATACCACACTATACTGTTAAATAGTGTGGAGTGGCAAGCTGCCATGCTGTGCAGACTAGTTAGTAGTGAAGCACACAGCTTGTCTGGATCCAGCCCTCATCCTCTCTGTACTGGAACTTGTAGTACAACAATTTCAGCTTAAATATTATGCCTGGTATAAAGTAAGAGTCTTATGAGGTTCTGCAGCAGCTGAGGTGTGTTATGAGGTCCAGCATAACATCATAATACACATTGAAAAATAATACGTTTACTGATAGCTGCGGTATTCACATGGGAATAGTTGATAAACAATTGATTCTAGGATTTGGGGGGGGGGGGGGGCGCCATTAAAATTTTCGCCTCAGGCAGCACAAAAGGTAGAATCGGCCCTGGGCTGTATATATATATAATGGTATGCTGGGCTGTATATATATACCGGTATGCTGGGCTGTATATATATATATATAATGGTATGCTGGGCTGTATATATATACCGGTATGCTGGGCTGTATATATAATGGTATGCTGGGCTGTATATATATAACGATATACTGGGATGTATATATATAACATTATGCTGGGCCGTGTATATAATAGTATGCTGGGCTGTATATATATATAAAGGTATGCTGGGCTGTATATATATAATGGAGTGCAGGGCTGTATATATAATGGTATGCTGGGCTGTATATATATAATGGTATGCTGGGCTGTATATATATAATGGTATGCTGGGTTGTGTATATAATAGTATGCTGGGCTGTATATATATATAATGGTATGCTGGGCTGTATATATATAATGGAGTGCAGGGCTGTATATATAATGGTATGCTGGGCTGTATATATATAATGGTATGCTTTGCTGTATATATATAATGGTATGCTGGGTTGTGTATATAATAGTATGCTGGGCTGTACATATATAATGGTATGCTGGGCTGTATATAATGTATGCTGGGCTGTAGATATAATTGTATGCTTGGCTGTATAGCTAGAGGTATAACCAGCAAAAAAGGGAGATTGTGAATGATCCTGCTATATAGAGTTCTAGTGACATCACATCTGGAATACTGTGTCCAGTTCTGGAGACCTCAGCTACAAAAATAGTGGAGGGTGTGAGACATGAAATATATAGGGAAAGAAGAGAAAGGGGGGACATGATGAAAACCTTTAAAGGGGAACTATCAGCAGGTTAGATGGCTCTAACCTGCTGATAACTCCCTAGTGGGCATGGGGCACCGAGGATGAAGGTATGTCTGTTACCTTCATCTTCAGGCTGTTCCCATGCTGTTAGCTGTGACAACTTCTGTCCGCTAAGGGGCAGAACAGGGGGCGGGACTACTGCCTCTGAGCACCGATGAAGCCCCCAGCTGGCCTGCCCCATTGATAATCATTAGAAGGGGTGGTCCAGCACCGGGCGTAGCAAAGCCCCACCCCCAGTGCTCCTAACGGCAGACGATTTCCCAGCTGACAGCACAGGAACAGCGCCGAGGATGAAGATAAGAGACATACCTTGATCCTCAGCTCCCCTTTTCCACTAGGAAGCTATCAGCAGGTTAGATTTGACCTAGAAAGGTTCAGGAAGGAAGTGTTTTTAGAAAAAAAAACATGAACTCAAGAACAAAGGGACAGCAGAAGCAACTTGAGAAAATATAACTTTACTGAAGAAGTAGTAGATGCTTGGAACAAACATCCAGCAGTTGTGGTATATAAATCTACAATACCAGAATGTAAACCTGCCTGGTGTATACATATATCTATCCTAAGATAATAAGAAGGGAAATACTAAAAGGGCAGACTAGGTGGACCCAGGGGCCTTTTTCTGCTGACAATCTTCTATGTGTCTATTAACATTCGTTGTTATCATCTGCACATCTCCTGGTTACAAAGAAAGATGTGTGGCCAATAATGATTGATTTTACTGCTGTATAAAAAGTTTTGATCGGCCAATGAGCAGTCGTTTTCTTGCTCAACGGCTAATGGGCGATTTTTGGTTGAATGAACGTTTCTAGTAACACTCGCTCCCGATGATCGGCCAGTGTAATAGAGACTTAAAGGAGAAGTCCGATGAAAAGTATTGTATTGCCCCCAAAAGTTATCCGAATTACCAATATACACTTATTACGGGAAATACTTATAAAGTGCTTTTTCCTTACTACTGCATCAAGGCTTCCTGGATAACATGGTGATGTCACTTCCCAGATAACATGGTGATGTCACTTCCTGGATAACATGGTGATGTCACTTCCTGGATAACATGGTGATGTCACTTCCTGGATAGAATGGTGATGTCACTTCCTGGATAGAATGGTGATGTCACTTCCTGGATAACATAGTGATGTCACAACCCGACTCCCAGAGCTGTGCGGGCTGTGGCTGCTGGAGAGGATGATGGCAGGGGGATGCTCAGTGTCCTTCCAGAGCCCTGTGTCCCTCAGTGTCCCCCTGCCATCATCCTCTCCAGCAGCCACAGCCCGCACAGCTCTGGGAGTCGGGTCGTGACATCCCCATGTTATCCAGGAAGTGACCACCATTTTATCCAGGAAGTGACATAACCATGTTTTTCATGAAGTGACCACCATTTTATCCAGGAAGTGACATCACCATTTTATCCAGGAAGTGACATCACCGTGTTATCCAGGAAGTGACATCACCATGTTATCCAAGAAGTGAAGCCTTGATGCAGTAGTAAGTGCAGGGAAAAAAGCTCTTTATAAGCATTTACCGTAATAAGTGTATATTGGTGATTTGTATAACTTTTGGGGGGACAATATAAGTTAACAGGCTTGTGGGGCCCTGATACACGATGATCGATTGAGTGCTGATCTTGCTGATTGTTATTGTGACGGTGTTGGGCCATGTACTCTGTGATCAAACTTCTCCTTCTACCAAATTATCCTCTGGGATCTTCTGCCAACATTGACCAATCAAAATGACACTGGGCAAATTCCCATCACATTTGGTGTACACTGGGATCCAGTCCATCTGTGGCTCATCTTTGGTACAGAACCTTCCAGATAAAGTGTCTCTTGACCGTCTGCTTTATATAAGACCTCAGTATCTCATCTCGGAGTCCATAGATGAGGGGACTGAGGAATCTCGGCACACAGCTGTAGAGAAGGAAATTAACCAGCGGTAAGAATTGGTTGTCCTGATAGCTTACCGGAAGGTTGGCCAGTAAGTCAGTCATACATAGAAGGAGCTGGAAGGCGTGGAGCATCACTGTCCTTCCAGCTTGGGAGGCAGAAGGTAACTGAGAACTTACTTTTCGAGCAACCAGAACGATCTTGATGTACGTATAAAAAATGATGAGCCCCACTGAGATGAAGCCTATGAAATGACTGATGGACCTTGTAATGTTCTGTATGGGGTTGACTATCGTGGTGACTTGGGAACATAGAACATTTAAGGAATAAAGTCTAATGCTTGAGGAGAGGATGAAGCTCAGGTCAACCACAAAATGAATAAAACACAAAAACCACATGAAGGCGATGGCCCAATGAGCTCTTTGTGCAGAGCAGAGACGTCCATGGTGTAAAGGGCGGCAAATAGCCACATAGCGTTCTATGGCCATGGTGGCCAAGTTGTAGGAAGTGGTCCTGAAGGCTGCTGCGCACACAGTGAATAGAACATAGCAGATGGGACCTGGCATAGGGACATGATAAATGCTCATGATCAGTAATTTGATTCCTAGGACCAAATAGGAGGTGTCATTGATGAGCATGTGGATGAAGAAGATATAGCGAGCGTTCTCCCGGATATGAAAAGTGGTAAAGAACGCACTAAGAATCAGAGCCACAAAGTAGAGGAAGAAGCCGAAGCAGGCGATTATGAGCAATGTCAGCCCCAGCTTTATGTTGTCCACAGTTTTGCTGCTGGTTATCTGGGAACCATTGGATTGAAAGATAGAAGAGTTCGGCATCATCAAAAGGATGGAGAGGGTGGTCTATGTGCGGCTGATAAAACATGAAATAAATTATAAGAAGTGGTGGACATGGAGTAGGGACAGGATCTACATCGAAATGACAGTAAAAAGACAATTAAAAGATGACTGAAACAAACATATTTTATCATTTAGTTGACACAAACGTCCTCTCCAAATCTGTAAAACCTACGTCAAAGTGACCACCACAGCCCTAAAGTTGTCATAACTTTAAAGAGGATGTACCACAAGGTTAAAATTATACATGAATCGAACGGTGCCAGCACGGGGAAGCTGGTGCCATGGTTCTTTTCTTTGAACCGCGGCCCGGTTCCCACGTGTGGCACCGTTCTATTCATGGTTATCGGGCTGGGTTGAACCATGATGTGGCTCAATTAGAATCAATGGAGCCATGTCATGGAGGGGCAGGGGTTTCCTCCCACTGGGTGCGGGCCGGCCAACTGGCCCACCTCCAGTAGAGCTTCAACCTGGTAACCATGAATAGAATGGCGGCGTATGCAGGAATCGGGCCACGGTTCAAAAAAAGAACCATGACACTGGCTTCCCTGTGCCGGCGCCTTCGATTCATGTGTAATTTTAAAGAGAGTGTACCTGATGGTACATCCTCTTTAAGATCTGTGGGGTTCTACCTCTCTACCTTCCAGAGCACTCGAGATCCCAGGCAAGTTCAAACTAGGTCAAACCAGAGAAAACAGTCAAAGAGGAAAACCAAGAGCAATACCTTCATCCACAACACAGGAGAAACTCTAATCCCGGCTTTTTATCCCCCTAGATGCCACAGTCACTAGTGGACATAGCTAGAGATGAGCGAGTACTAAAATAGTTGAATGCTTGTTACTTGTGTCAAGTATTTTCCAATACTCGAGTGCCCGATTCACGTAATTAACCCAATTAAAATCAGTGGGAGCCTTCTGTTCACCAATGGGGAAGGTTGTCTGATGCCCCTGAAAACCTTGGAAAGTGATGGAAACACCATGGAAATGGCACTGGCACAGCAAGGGGGGGGGGGCATGCACGGGTGCATCTACGACTCCCAACTCCCTGATTTATGCTACTTTTACAGCAAACAAGCGCAGCACAGTATACAGCTGGGTACACAATCCCCACCACTACATGGTCACACTAGGACACTGGTTAGACTGTATGACCATGGTACTATACTGTACGGCAGATGGGTTTTTTTGTGCTTTGTTTTCCAGAAAGGGATAAGACTAGTCAGAAAAATAAATGTATTGAAGTTTTGGACACAGGTGAGTACAGTACTATCAATGTAGCACAGTACACCACAGCTTATACTCAATCCCCACCACTACATAGTTGCACTAGGCAGTGGCTTAGCTACCATGGAGGCAGACCACGCAAATGCTATGGGGCCCATGGGGCAGGGGGACAAAGCAATTACTCCCCCCACGCCTGCAACATACGATAACTCTCTTCCCTCGACATTGACAGACAGGGCACACTTCTCCAAGCTAGGGCAGCTTCATCTCATCCCCCACCCAACCCCCGAAACAGTGACAGGAATCAGGCACTGCGGCTGCTGGCACCAGGGCCGGACTGGGACTGAAAATCGGCCCTGGCATTTCAAAGCACACAGACCCACTGACCGTACAGGGAAAATGTTATGATAAAATGTCACTGCAGCACAGACACTACTGAAGATACCCATACACCATATAATCTTGTTAGATACAATTCTAAGCAGTTGGGTCCTATACACTGGATGCTTTGTGGCATATAAGAATACGTAGATATTACTTATCTTGGAATCCAGATTGGCAGAACTCCCTCCTCACTATATTCCCTGAACTATCGCCCTATGATTAAGAGAATAAAACAAGATCTCCAGAGATGGGAATCTCTACCATTGTCAATTCTAGGCCGTACCCACTTAATCAAAATGATGCGTTTTGGAAAACTGTTATATCCAATGCAAACAATACCCCTTTTACTCAAACATTCTGACGTTTCCCTACTCCAATCATATTTCACTAAATTTATTTGGCAATCAAAGAGACCTCGTATTGCCTATTCCACTCTCTGTCTCCCTACTTCTAAAGGTGGCGCTCAATGCCCAGATATTAGATTATATAATTTAGCCGCTCTCTTTCGCCATGCTAAAGATTGGATTATGGACACGTCATATTTCTCCAATATTTTAATTGAGAAAGCTTTAGCAGCACCTTGGCCTTTACCCACCCTGCTACATGCTAAATTACCAGAACTACCCCCAGAAATTAAGAGAAGTGTTATCTTTAAAGACACCATTGCCACATGGAAGGCGATACGAAAATTATATGGTTTACCCTTATGCCTATCGAAAAGATTTCCTCTGTGGCATTCACCACTTTACCCACCAGACAAATTGGATTACTCAGAGTGGCAGAGTGCACATGTTTCTTCTGTTGGGGATCTGCTGGATACTAATTCCAACACTTTCTTATCATGGGATATCATCAGAACACAATTTAAATTGTCTTCATTTCATTTACCTCAATACGATTCTATAATTGAATTTCTTACTTCCAGAGTGCGGGACATAGCAGAAGCAGAAAGTGATATGGAATTTGATAATCTATTCCCAACACCACCGGTTCATAATTCTTTATCACATACATATGGAGAACTCAAAAGAATTTATCTAGACAATTTTTTTTTTTAAATGGTCCTCCGTAATTTTTTCAGAGGATCTGACCCAACAAATATTGCGAGGATCTCAACTAGTGCATTCTGCCACTCCCAATGTGGTTCTACGTGAAATACATTTCCGCTTTATACACAAGGCTATATATTCCTTTAATATTCCTTTTTCCAACTCCCACACTTCTCACATAAACAGTTGCCCGAAATGTTCACTTCCTAAAGCAGACTTGTGTCATTGTGCCTGGGCCGGCACGCGAGTCTGTGCGGCTCTATCTTCTGTCCACTTGGGGCCATGCCATACCACTTCTCCCTCTTAGTTATCTTTTTCATTTTATTGATATAGACTCTACTACTCCCTCTCCTAAATTACTTACTTCTAAAGGAATTCATTTAACTCTATTAGTTTCTTTGAAATGTTTATTAAGACACTGGATACTGGATACTCTACCAGACATTTCTGAGGTAACCTCCGCTCTGAAGGAGATCTTTCATTGGGAACTTTTGGATGTATTGCGCACCAAAGAAAAATCAACAAAAGCATTTATGTCCAAATGGACACAATTTCTAATTCATGATTTTACTATAGAAGAGAGAGACTCTGTCATTAATCAATTTAAGGACACTGATTGGTATTGCATGGCCGCCCAAAGGGAACTCTGGGAGCACTCCAAATATCTTAAGCTTTTCCCTTTGTCTGTTAAAGACAATTCTCTCCATTCTATTGGTAGCATATTTGAATATCTGACATCTATACCATGTTTTAAGGTGATATTATAAATTACAGTTTTTCTACTTATGTTTTTGGTAAGACTACGTTGTATTGTATATGATAATATGTCTTTTAAGGTTATTACAAAGGCTCATTGTATCTGTATGATATTGTAAACATACAATCCTTTGTTGCCTGTGAGCGACTTTCTTTTTGAATATGTAATGAATTTTCAATATGTATGTTCAAATATTACATAAGCCACTAATAAAATATTGTTTAAAAAAAAAAAAGAATACGTGGATCTGACTTTCTTCCCTCATATAAAACTTTAATAAAAATGACAGTTAAAAAAAAAAAATACATAGATGTGTGGGGGCTCAGTGCAGGGAGGTGACCCCAGAACATCACTAATAGGGGATAGAACAAAACCATCTCCCCCTATCCCCTATTAGTGATATTCTGGGGTCACTTCCCTACACTGAGCCCCCACACATCTATGTTTTCTTATATTCCACAAAGCATCCAGTGTATAATGCACCTAGGACCCAACTACAACAGCTGCAGGCACTACAACTCCCAGCATGTACTGACAGTCTGCAGCCCTCATGATATGCTGGGAGTTGTAGTGCCTGCAGCTGTTGTAGTTGGATTCTAGTTTAAAAGTTTGCCCTAGTGTATCTGGCGCAGCCATCATGAAGACTTCTCCAACCACAACTTATCTGCAGAGAGGCAGCTGGGGGTGACTGGGGAAGGGAGGCAGCTGGGGGTGACTGGGGAAGGGAGGCAGCTGGGGGGGGGACTGGGGAAGGGAGGCAGCTGGGGTGACTGGGGAAGGGAGGCAGCTGGGGGTGACTGGGGAAGGGAGGCAGCTGGGGTGACTGGGGAAGGGAGGCAGCTGGGGGGACTGGGGAAGGGAGGCAGCTGGGGGTGACTGGGGAAGGGAGGCAGCTGGGGGTGACTGGGGAAGGGAGGCAGCTGGGGGTGACTGTGGAAGGGAGGCAGCTGGGGGTGACTGTGGAAGGGAGGCAGCTGGGGGTGACTGTGGAAGGGAGGGGCTGGCAGGGGAGAAGCTGGGGTGACGGGGAGGGGGAGCAGCTAGTGGTGGCAGGGGTCGGGCGAATCTGGGGAGGCAGGGGGAGCAGCTGGGGGTGGTAGGGGAAGAAGCTGGGGGGCATAGGGAGCAGATGGGGTGACAGGGGGAGCAGATGGGGTGACAGGGGGAGAAGATGGGGGGCATAGGGAGCAGATGGGGGGCAGGTGGAGCAGAGGAGAATCTGGGGGGCAGGGGGAGCAGAGGAGAAGCTGGGTGGCAGGGGGAGCAGAGGAGAAGCTGGGGGGCAGGGGGAGCAGAGGAGAAGCTGGGGGGCAGGGGGAGCAGAGGAGAAGCTGGGGGGCAGGGGGAGCAGAGGAGAAGCTGGGGGGCAGGGGGAGCAGAGGAGAAGCTGGGGGGCAGGGGGAGCAGAGGAGAAGCTGGGGGGCAGGAGGAGCAGAGGAGAAGCTGGGTGGCAGGGGGAGCAGAGGAGAAGCTGGGGGGCAGGGGGAGCAGAGGAGAAGCTGGGGGGCAGGGGGAGCAGAGGAGAAGCTGGGTGGCAGGAGGAGCAGAGGAGAAGCTGGGTGGCAGGGGGAGCAGAGGAGAAGCTGGGTGGCAGGGGGAGCAGAGGAGAAGCTGGGGGGAAGGGGGAGCAAAGGAGAAGCTGGGTGGCAGGGGGAGCAGAGGAGAAGCTGGGTGGCAGGGGGAGCAGAGGAGAAGCTGGGGGGCAGGGGGAGCAGAGGAGAAGCTGGGTGGCAGGAGGAGCAGAGGAGAAGCTGGGTGGCAGGGGGAGCAGAGGAGAAGCTGGGTGGCAGGGGGAGCAGAGGAGAAGCTGGGTGGCAGGGGGAGCAGAGGAGAAGCTGGGTGGCAGGGGGAGCAGAGGAGAAGCTGGGTGGCAGGGGGAGCAGAGGAGAAGCTGGGTGGCAGGGGGAGCAGAGGAGAAGCTGGGGGGCAGGGGGAGCAGAGGAGAAGCTGGGTGGCAGGGGGAGCAGAGGAGAAGCTGGGGGGCAGGGGGAGCAGAGGAGAAGCTGGGGGAGCAGAGGAGAAGCTGAGGGGTAGGGGAAGCAGAGAATCTGGGTGGCAGGAGGAGCAGAGGAGAAGCTGGGTGGCAGGGGGAGCAGAGGAGAAGCTGGGTGGCAGGGGGAGCAGAGGAGAAGCTGGGTGGCAGGGGGAGCAGAGGAGAAGCTGGGTGGCAGGGGGAGCAGAGGAGAAGCTGGGTGGCAGGGGGAGCAGAGGAGAAGCTGGGTGGCAGGGGGAGCAGAGGAGAAGCTGGGGGGCAGGGGGAGCAGAGGAGAAGCTGGGTGGCAGGGGGAGCAGAGGAGAAGCTGGGGGGCAGGGGGAGCAGAGGAGAAGCTGGGGGAGCAGAGGAGAAGCTGAGGGGTAGGGGAAGCAGAGAATCTGGGGGGCAGGGGGAGCAGAGGAGAAGCTGGGGGAGCAGAGGAGAAGCTGGGAGGCAGGGGGAGCAGAGGAGAAGCTGAGGGGTAGGGGAAGCAGAGAAGAAGCTGGGGGGAAGGGGGGGTAGAGGAGAATCTGGGGGGCAGGGGGAGCAGAGGAGAATCTGGGGGGCAGGGGGAGCAGAGGAGAAGCTGGGGGGCAGAGGGAGCAGAGGAGAATCTGGGGGGGAGCAGCAGGGGGGCATCTGGGGTGACAGAATCTGGGGGGCAGGGGGAGCAGTCGAAGAGGGGCAGGGGAAGCAGCAGGGAGAGAATCTGGGGGGCGGGGGAGCAGTTGGGGTGCAGGGGAAGCAGCAGGGGACCAGGCTTCTCCTTCTGATTCGGGGCCGGGTGAGCTTCCGACACAGCCTGTATCACACCGGCCGGAAGCTCACAGCTGCAGCCCCGCGGTCCCGGAACTTCTCTCCTGCTCAGCCGGCACATGTGATGTCACCGTCGCTGCCGAGCAGGAGACAAGTTCGGGCACCGCGGGGCTGCAGCTGTGAGCTTCCGGCCGGTGTGATACAGGCTGTGTCGGAAGCTCACCCGGCCTCAAAGCTGCAACCCGGCCGACCCATCAACCTCCCCCCTATATGCCCGTCCGGGGGGAGGAAATAGCCGGACGTGCATGTAGGGGGGCGGGACCGGCCCAGAGGGGGTCGGCCCCTCTGGCAAATGCCAGAGTTGCCCTATGGCTAGTCCGGGCCAGGCTGGCACCATATGCTGGGAGAATGGAACCCCACAGGACTGCACCATGTCATGTCGGAGGGGGGGGGGGGAGTCTGTACAGGATTTATGGGCCTCCATGCAGTTTCTTGATATGGGGTTCCATGAATCCCATCTCCGCCCCTGGCACTTGGACACTGTATGATACTGGTATTATACTGTAATACTAGTAAGGCTAGGTTCACTCTACGTTTTCGTAATCCATTTTTTTAATCCGTTTTTGCAAAAAAACTGATGGAAAAATGGATGCAGTTGTGTGAATCAGTTTTTCATTAACTTCCATTATAAAAAAAAACGGATCCATTATTTTTAATGGACACAAAAATTAGGTCAACTATGTCTTTGTGTATTTTTTTTAAAAACTAACCTGATGTGATCCGTTTTTTTATAATGGAAGTTAATGGAAAAACGTATTAAAATGGATGCACACAATTGCATCCATTTTTCTACCGTTTTCAAAAAAAAAAAAAACGGATGAAAAAAAACGAATTGCAAAAACATAGTGTGATCCCAGCCTTACACTAGTCAGAAAAATACAGTAAATGTGTTCAAGTTTTGGATGCAAGTGAGTATAGCACTGTCTGTGAAAGAGTGTAGTACAGTATACAGCGGCGTATACTCCACCACATGGTCGCACTGGGACACTGGTTAGACTGTATGACACTGGTACTGTACGGCAGATGATTTTTTTTGTGCTTTGTTTTCAAGAAAGGGATAAAACTTGTCAGAAAAAATATATTCATGTTTTGAACAGTAGTGAGTATATTACTGCACAGTATACAGCAGCGCATACTCAGTTGTCGCTCTATGCCACTGGTTGGACTGGATAACACTGGTGATATACTGTATGGCAGGCTAATCACCCACCTAACTATATAGTGTAAATCCTCCAGCTGCTCTGTCCCTGCTCCAGCAGCTGTCTCCCCCACAGCTAATAGACCACAAGTGATTCCAGCATCTGGAGACCTAGATCTATATACACCCGGGTCACCTGATGCAGCCGGCCAATCACTGCTGTGCCACCAGCCAACATAGCTGCTATAGAGCAGATTATCTCCTATCTATCTACAGTATCTATCTATGTGGTGAGCCCCCGGATGATGTTGTAGCGGTGGGACGGCCGGTCACTTACTTACTCCAGAATAGTAGGACCCGCCACCCACAGAAAGGGGAGATGTCCCAAGGTTGCGGTGTATATGCTGTGCAGGTGGTAGGGAATAATCACGGACTCGGGTGATAACATTGACTTGGTTACTACTTGTAAATGTGCAGCAGGTAATACAACGGATCTTGAGATACACTTGATACAGTTCCAATAAATACTCGACCATAGAACCACCAGATCTGTGGGATAAGTGCTGCGTAGGATATAGTAGAGTGGATAAGGTTGTACTGAGGTAGCGTAGTAGAGAGGAGGCTGCCGTGAGAGTCTCAACCCAATTAGTAATGTGCTCTGCTGGGATGTTGGAGTGTAGAGAAGAATACTTGTAGAAGAAGAAGAAGAAACAACCTGTGCCCATGTATTGACTTTTCCTATAGTCTCCACACCACCTGATGCCCACTAGTTTTGGCTGAACCGTACTAATGGGTAACACAGGCCCCAGACCTTGTTACCTGGGATGAGCAGAGTGCTGAGGGTTCCCTGGCTGACACTCGCGTTGCGAGATGGAGTTCCTAGAATATTCAGTAACTTTGCTCCACCCGGATCAGTTCCTAGCTCTTTGGCTTTGTAATGGATACTGTCCTGCACTGTAGAACTCCTAATCCATGGCGTGGATTGAGATGATCTGTAGGCCTATGTAGACATAGAGCCTTTGTCTGTCCGGCTAAAACGAAACAGAAATGCTGCTGGCTAACCCTATACAGGCTTATAACCTTGCACCAGCGAAACACAAAAAGCTGAGCCCATACAACCTGATGCACTTGGCCTGAGCTCTATTCCCCAGGGAGAGAGAGAGACACCTAAGCACATTGCAGACTTTTATGGTGCGTTTACACGTAACGATTATCCTGTGAATTTGCGCGATAACGATCGAATTCGAACGATAATCTTACGTGTAAACGCAGCGAACGATCAAACGACGAACAAGAAATCGTTAATTTTGATCTTTCAACATGTTCTCAAATCGTCGTTCGTCGTTCACAAAAAAATCGCAGATCATTCAGTGTAAACAGTCGTTCGCCGATTTAACCAATGTGTGAGATAGGCTTAAGCGATCGCAAAACGATTTTCCGTACGATATAATGTACCGTCTAAACGCTGATCATTATGAAAAAAAAATCGTTACTCCGACATCGTTATTCGTACGATCGGGCCTATTATCGTTCGTGTAAACGCACCTTTATAAGGACATCACACCTGAGTCCTAATTACTCTCACTCTAAAACCCGGACTGGGCAGATGTGGCCTGGACACCAGCAACCATTACCGGGCTTTATACAAGATCTATTACACACTTACTGAAAATGTTACCTGCTGGTTGCTTTATAAGAAAGAAGCTTGTGGAAATATAGACTCCATCTACAACCTCTCCAATTGTCTCTTACTATTATTAGGCCCTTACATGTCCCTATTTCTGACCTACAAATGAGATGTGGTGCAAAAAAAAAGATTAAGCCTTTGTACCTCGGTGTCACCTATCTGACAGTCGGTCAGTGCAAATGCGGAAACACATAGTAATCCTGTCCACAGTTGAGGGTCCATAATTATATAGAGGGTTACTGATGTGTGACTGGGACCTAAGGATGCAGCCAAACATACAGGAGCTGCTGCAGATATCAATCTAACTAAATGCATCAGTCTGCAGCAGTATGTACGATTGCATCCCTGAACTAAAAAGTATAGAAATGTCTATGTATCTATCTCCTATCTATCTATCTATCTATCTATCTATCTCCTATCTATCTATCTATCTATCTATCTATCTATCTATCTATCTATCTATCTCCTATCTATCTATCTATCTATCTATCTATCTATCTATCTCCTATCTATCTATCTATCTATCTATCTATCTATCTATCTGTCTATCTATCTATCTATCTATCTATCTATCTATCTATCTATCTATCTATCTCTATCTATGCTGTGGCTATACATATCCTGTACTTACAGCAGTGTAGTCTGGATACATGAGGAGAGAACATCCCTTATTGCGGGGCTGCTGACAGACACTTGTATATATTGGCTCCAGCTCTCTATAGAACAATCCTCCGGGGGCCCCGCGTCTGTGATGTATAGAATGATCATTGTCAGTACATTTCCCTCCAGAGCTCCCTCTGTTCCACCATCTACTCCTCGCTTATAGAGAGGGGTCTGTACATTCTCTGTCCCTCTTCGTGCAGCCGCCACCATCTTGTGTTCATGTTAGTTTATTATATGTGCATCTATAAGTGCAGATGGTGCAGTAGGGAAGGGGCCTATAGAACGGCTGAGGCTTGTAGAGGTGAGGACCTGCAGATAACTGGTATTGCCCCAAGCTATCTGTTTCCAGACATGGCTAGTACAAATGCAGATTCAGAATAAAAGATATAATTTTTTTAAACAAAAAAAATATCACAAACATATCCAGCAAGACACTAGCTGAATAACCCCAACTACAAGCCCAGTAAAGTGCCAAGTGGGACATTGCATTCTTCCCCTCTAAGCTTGGCTAGGCCCATAGTGATGGCTTTTTTAATTTGCTTCAATCTATACAAGTATTCACTGTTTCTTTTTCTGTAATACCAATCAGTGGGTACTGCCATCATGGGGAATACCTCCCTAAGCCACGTAGATAACTAGGCCCGGCCTGAAGCTCAATTAGGCCTAGACTTGCAATGGAGTTACCATGCAGCTTCTCCCTAACAACCAAATACTCTTTACTCTGTCTCCTTAGTAATACCTTTAGAAATGGACAGGGCAGACAATGAAATGGGCAACTACTTTGCAGGGGCTCTCAGCTCAAAACAAAGCCAGGAGGTCAAGGCCTACACTAGGAAGGGGGTGAATGACTGAGTTCTCCACTCATTTTCTCACACTTCTTTAAACTAAGAGGCAGCAAAGGGAAGTTTGTACAGAAGAAAGAGAGTGGAGGTGAACAAATCCCATCGGTGAAGATGTCACCTGTAGTCACTGGATATAACTGCACTGTAGTCACATATATGGTTTGCAGAGCCTGCATAGTACTGGTATCTACCACTATGTGCAAAAAAAATGACGAGTGGTTTAAAAACACTGAAATACTATGTGCACACACTTGAAATTGAGAAAATGACCATCATTTAATGGCAAATAATTATTTGGCTATTATTTTAAAATAAATGGCTGTTTTGAAATAACAGCCATTTTTTGCCATTAAATCGCAGTGATCCACTCAATTTCAAAAGTGTGTGTGCAATGCCCTGGCCCCTAGGGGCCACTCCGCAGTATAGATGGTGCTAACAGGCAGGAAACGGGGCAGCTGTAGGATAATGTGGTCACGGTGTAGGCACGAGGGTGATACAGCTGGAAACCGGGCTCCTAACCATGCGGGAATACTGGGCATGCGATTCCTCATTGTCCTTAGTCAGGGCACCAATTATCACACCAATGCCAAGGTTCAGAAACAAGGGTAGTTGTATATTTATTGTAACGGTGGTAACTAGTAGTAACAGACTCTCCGGATGCAACCGGGAATAAGGCAATCTTGAATAAAGCAGAGTAATGGGTGATGCTGCAATAGGCTGTGAGAGTAGCGTGCTGAATGATGGGAGTAGTAGTGAAACTGAAGATGAGATGCTGGGTGGAATGAGACTTGAATGAAATACTTGCTGTTGATGATTAGAGAAGATGATGATGAGAGGAACTGAAGAATGACTGAAGAATCGACACCCAGATGAGAATCTTGAGACTTGAACACAGCCAGTGGACTGGAGCAGCAGAGCACACGCAGGCCTCTCTCTTAGCAGGGAGAGAGGACAAACACACAACCTATTCCCTATGGGATAGGAGATAGACTCAGAACTTGTCTCCTGAAGGTGGAGGACAAGACTAGATTGAACAGGAACAGCAGAGCAACACACCCTATCCCCTCTGGGGCAGGAGATAGACTGAGTTAGAACAGGAAGTTACATGGAAACCCCAGCCAAAAGCTCGATGACCATTGGAGTTACCATGGAAGCAGGGCACAGTCACGTGACATCCAGCCATTGCATCATCACACCATTAGGCATATACAGAGAAATATACCTGAGAAGTACCATACTTGAACACTAGGGGGCGACATAATACCATTAGACACTGATACCTGAATATACATGCAATAAATGAATAAAATAGCAGACCTAAATACTGCAGGGGTGACACAATACGCGCAGTTTGCAGTGGACCATAGCTTTCCAGAACAGAACTGGTTATAATAAAAGTATGAGCATGAGAAGGGCTGTTCTGGGACACTGCATGTGAACAGAGCCTATCTGTGTTTTTAATCCACTCCTGGTTTTAATTGCAAAAATACTGACCAAAATAGTGACCAAAAATACTGTGTAAGAACATAGCCTAAGGGGGATATCTGGAGATTAGGATGTAGTTTTGCATTGGTCAGTAGATGTTGCCTTTATATGTTCTTCTTTTGCAGCAAGGGTTAATGTATCACTGTGACTAAGCACTTTATGTAAGCCACCTGTGAGAGAAAACCTTCCTTCCTCTGGGCCTATCACAGCCCTGCTAAAACTTTACCTCCAATTCTAACCTATCCTGTGTAGAGTTACCTCAGGCTTCTCTCCACCAATAGGAACCTCCTTCCCTCAGTGAGAGCATTGAAGATGGGTTGTGGCTGGGTATCCCAGCATTACAAAGACCTGAAACCCACAGCCAGGACAACTAAGGAGGAGACACAGGGACAACTAAGGAGGAGACACACAGCTGGGACAACTAAGGAGGAGACATAAGGACAACTAAGGAGGAAACCCACAGCCAGGACAACTAAGGAGGAAACACACAGCCGGGACAACTAAGGAGGAAACACACAGCCGGGACAACTAAGGAGGAAACACACAGCCGGGACAACTAAGGAGGAAACCCACAGCCGGGACAACTAAGGAGGAAACATACGGCCGGGACAACTAAGGAGGAAACCCACAGCCGGGACAACTAAGGAGGAAACACACAGCCGGGACAGCTAAGGAGGAAACACACAGCCGGGACAACTAAGGAGGAAACCTCCAGCCGAACAACTAAGGAGGAAATACACAGGATACCTAAGGAGGAGACACACAACCGGGACAACTAAGGAGGAGACACACAGCCAGGACAACTAAGGAGGAAACACACAGCCGGGACAACTAAGGAAGAGACACACACAGCCGGGACAACTAAGGAGGAAACCCACAGCCGGGATAACTAAGGAGGAAACACACAGACTGGGCAACTAGGAAGGAAACACACAGCCGGGACAACTAAGGAGGAAACACACAGCCGGGACAACTAAGGAGGAAACACACAGCCGGGACAACTAAGGAGGAAACACACAGCCGGGACAACTAAGGGGGAAACACACAGACTGGGCAACTAGGAAGGAAACACACAGCCGGGACAACTAAGGAAGAGACACACACAGCCGGGACAACTAAGGAGGAAACACACAGCCGGGACAACTAAGGAGGAAACACACAAACAGGGCAACTAGGAAGGAAACACACAGCCGGGACAACTAAGGAGGAGACACACAGCCGGGACAACTAAGGGGGAAACACACAGACTGGGCAACTAGGAAGGAAACACACAGCCGGGACAACTAAGGAGGAGACACACAGCCGGGACAACTAAGGAGCCTGAACCCAATAGGAAATCTTTGGAGGGAGCTGAAACTCAATGTCCAGCGACAGCCCCGAAACCTGAAAGCTGTGGAGAAGAGGTTTATAAAGGAGGGGGACATAATCCCTGCTGCGGGGTCTACAAACCTGGTCAAGACCTCGAGGAAACGTCCGACCTCTGTAACTGCAAACAAAGGTTTCTGCACCAAAAAGGGACTTCTTTTGTTCTATTGTATCAAATCCTTATTTCATGGAATTCTTTATAATCCTACAATGTGATTTTCTGGACCCCGACCTGACTCAGGTTACACTGAAGTAACTGGAGCTGGATGTAGATTCACTGACTAAGCCAGGACTGGTATCTTGACTGTGCAAAGACTAAACTAGGCCTGAACCTTTTTCTCCTCACATGGCCCAGCATGAGTGACTCGAGTGGACTCGACCAACACTGCCTACTCTTTACCTGGTCTAAGCCAAGTATAGACTGACTAGAATGATCCAGCCCAGTGATTGGTCCTAATGAGCAGGTAGATAGCTACAGTGAGGTGTAGTTGCCCCGTAGGCCTGTAGAGTGGCCTGCCATTTTTTTTCAAGAAATGCAAAATAAGCACTCCCCAAAATTTGTCAGAGTTTCTACTCAGTAGAGAAATATCTGGTGGACCAAAGAAGAAAATAATTACTCACATTTTATTGTGATTATTTTTGGACATGAAGGGACACAGACTGGAAGGCCATTGTCTTCCCAAATAGAAATAACTTATAACAGAGAGTAACACATTCCATTTAGCAGCACTTCTCTATTGGAAGTATTTCCCTAAAGATATTTTCATGTGTTTTCTTAGTGGTTCATCCCGAATCCCATAGATGACAGGACTGAGGAACCTCGGGACACATGTGAAGATGAATAAGTTTGTTATCGGCATGAATTCAATCTTTTTGGGCAGAAGTGTCTCAGTGAGATTTGACAATAAGGATGACATACACAGAAGTAGCTGAAATGAGTGGAGTATGACGGTCTTCCCGGCTTTGGAAGCAGAAGAAGATTGAGATCGAACTTTGTAAGCAACCATCATAATCCGGACATAGGTAAATATGATGATGATTGCCACAAAACAGAAACACAGGATTAGCTGAGGGTCCTTATGATGTTTTGAATGGGATTTACCAGTAGGGTGTCATTCTTGCAGATGGCATAGCGAAATGGTTTTTTAACTGAGGTAAACATAATGATCAGTTCGCCACCATGTAGGACTATGAGGAAGACCCATATTGAGGCATAGGTTATATTCGCTCTTTGAGGTGCACAGCTCAGCGTGCCGAATAGGATAACAAATGGCCACATAACGTTCCAGAGCCATGGCGGCCAGGTTGAATGGAGTTGCCCTAAATACAAAAGTTAAAAAAGCATAAAGGATGAAACAGAAGGGTACGGGGACATAAACCAAATACATTGCCGCCAGCAGGAGGTAGAAGGTCAGGAAGAGATAGATGGTATCGTTCATAAGCATGTAGACGAAGAGCAGATAGCGGGCAATGTCCCGGAGCTGAGAGGTGATGAAGAAGACATTGAACACCAGGGCGATAAAGTAGATGAAGAAACAAAACCCAATTATGGTCAAGAAGACGAACGACCATCGTATGGCCTCACTTGTTTTGCTGAGGGTGATAGGCACTTGGGCAGTGTTGACTTCAAGGGTTGATGAGTTGTTCACCATAGCTGGCGCCACACTGGAACAAAGGAGAAATCATGAACCCTTTACACCTAACTCAACACAACTAGATGTAGATGGGCTAAATGCTGACCTTTTTTTTTAATTGTGCATGGATGTATGGAGTATATGGTGCCCCTTTTTCCAGAGGGGATAGACTCTTGTTCAGCTTTCTTCTCTCAAATTAAGTTGAAACTCCTCTTTGGAGAAGAAGACTCGTAGAACTTTACTCTCTCATTCTGGACTGGAGCAAAATAGTGACCTGTTTTCTCGACTGAATAGACTGAATTGGGTTCAGAAGCACCAAGGAGGATGGAACTTCTCTCTTTTTCTAGGATTTACCTTTTCTGATTCTATGAGGACACTTTTCATTAGGAACATGTTGAAGTAATAAAGTAACTAACTGGTCTACCCAGCAGGAGCTGGAAGACATTCAAAAGCTATATTTATACTCTCTAGAGGTTTGCACACTGCTGGCCTGAGACAGACTATAACTGACTGGTCATTGAGAGTGTTACTCAAGGCTGAGGAGCTCCTGCCATTTTGTGTGGAGACAGTCTTGGTCTGGCTTTAAGGTATTGCTCCTACTTCCTCATGTCTGGGACTTAGTATAAGGGCGTACTTGATGGAAAATCTTCTAAGTTTCTATGTTTCCCAGTATCCCAGTACAGATCCTGCTGCCATTCTTATATTGGTTGTAGTCTGGTACCTGTATTTCATTCTCTACATACATATTAAGGCCAGTGTCCCACATGTTGGTCTAAAGTAATCCCCTCCCAGCACTGTGCTGCCAGCCTGGTATAGATTTTGGCTACAAGAGAGGTTAGGAGAGCTTTATACTCCTCTGTATCCATAAATTGGTCCCAGTAGAACCATATAGAAAAGACCCGGGCAGACCGATCATACATCTGAGCCGTGAGTCTGATATCCTCAACCTTCCTCAGCCACTTGGATATGTGCGGCCCACCAGCACCTGACTAGCTTGATATAGTTGTCTAGTTCTCTAGTGTACAGTGATCCCTCAACTTACAATGGCCTCAAGTTACAATATTTTCAACATACAATGGTCCTTACTGGACCATCGTAACTCGAGACCAGACTGAACACACAATGCTACAGACAGAAGCAGATGTTTGACCAATTTGTGACCATTTTACTGGTATACCCTAGTATTACTAAGGTGCCTGCACTGATTGGCGGTATAGTAGCGCCTCCCTGCAGTACCGTGTGTCCTGTGGTGAGCTGCTCCTTTGGGCACCAGGCACCAGGTGAGGGCGACTTATTTTTATTTTTCTGGCACCCTGTGTGATCTATACAGGACCCTAAAAATGCTTCAGTCCTCTACATAGAAAGTAATTTACAGTCTCCAGTCACTCTTTCTGACAGTTATATGTAAGAACCTCCTTTATCCATATTTATTATTTTTTCAATTACAAGTTTCCCTTAGAGTTTTGGTCTCGAAATACAATGATCTCGACATACAATGGTCTCAACATACAATGATCTCGACATACAATGGTCTCAACATACAATGATCTCGACATACAATGGTCTCAGCATACAATGATCTCGACATACAATGATCTCGACATACAATGGTCTCAACATACAATGGTCTCAGCATACATTGGTCTCAACATACAATGATCTCGACATACAATGATCTCGACATACAATGGTCTCGACATACAATAATCTCGACATACAATGGTCTCGACATACAATGATCTCGACATACAATGATCTCGACATACAATGGTCTCAACATACAATGGTATCAGCATACAATGGTCTCAACATACAATGGTCTCAGCATACAATGGTCTCAACATACAATGGTCTCAACATACAATGGTCTCAACATACAATGATCTCAACATACAATGATCTCGACATACAATGGTCTCGACATACAATGGTCTCAACATACAATGGTCTCAGCATACAATGGTCTCAGCATACAATGGTCTCGACATACAATGGTCTCAGCATACAATGGTCTCAGCATACAATGGTCTCGACATACAATGGTCTCAGCATACAATGGTCTCAACATACAATGGTCTCAGCATACAATGGTCTCAACATACAATGGTCTCAACATACAATGGCCTGGGCATACAATGGTCTCGACATACAATGGTCTCGACATACAATGGTCTCAGCATACAATGGTCTCAGCATACAATGATCTCAACATACAATGGTCTCAACATACAATGGTCTCAGCACACAATGGCCTCAACATACAATGATCTCAACATACAATGGTCTCAACATACAATGATCTCAACATACAATGGTCTCAACATACAATGATCTCAACATACAATGGTCTCAACATACAATGGTCTCAACATACAATGGTCTCAGCATACAATGGTCTCAGCACACAATGGTCTCAACATACAATGGTCTCAACATACAATGGTCTCAGCATACAATGGTCCCATCATACAATGGTCGCCTTGGAACCAATTAATATGATATGTTGAGGGACCACTGGATTATATGGGTGGGTGGGCCATATACTTACACTAGTGCCGGTCCAGTGCAGTGCCCGCTCTCCAGCTGACTCGCTATAGATCTCCAGTGACTCGCTATAGATCAGGTCTTGTTATTTAATGGCTTCACGCTCCCTGATGTATAGTCCACCATAGCCCTTTGCTGGATGACTTCCCGGATCTTCATAGCTGATAACATGGAAGGTCATAAACTTATTCCTAATGACTCCCCGTGCGCCATTTTTCCCCAAGTGTTATCAGACGCATTGTGTTCTACCTGACTGCTCCGAGATAATCACATCCCCCCGTGTGTATACCTGGCTGCCTGCCCAGTCATCATTTACATCATATTATCTCTATACAAAACCATGTATCTCTTCTTCATGGAAGATTCCTCATCGCCTTTCATGGCCTGACAATATAATATAGGGCAACATAAATATTCTCACTTACAGCACTTGTCAAGACCTTCTAAGACAGGGAAGAGTTTTACTAAAGTTAATTGAAGGTTAAACACAGATGGTAGAAATGAGCGAACCTCGAGCACATTCAGGTTTGTACAACGGCCGTGATTATTACGAAAATATACGTTACCTTTCCTTCTATGGGATCCCGGCCGGAGTGTATACACATAGTATACGCTCTGGCCGGGATCTCTTGCGGCGCCGCAATCAACTGACATGTCAGTTTTGCAGTACCGGCCGGGACGATATTTTCAGATACCGGACGTTCCGTGACCCGACTGGATCACGGAACGGCCAGTCTCATACATTGTATGAACATGGCCAATGGTTGTATTCATGTTTTCTAGGACTCCTCAGGGCTGAATCCAACTTCTCCAGGCAGTGGGAGTTAAACGCCGAACGCTCGGTCTTGGACAAACTCAAACATGTTCACAGTTCACTCATCTCTGATGGTAGGATTTACATTGATGCCAAGGTTTACACCAACCAAACACTTGAGGGGGTTAGGAATGGTCCCTTTTCTTTACATATAATGTAGGCACAGATAGTACTCTCCCTCCCTGTTTCTCCCTGTAGATGATGTAGGTATAGATAGTACTTTCCCTCCCTGTTTCTCTATGTAGATGATGTAGGCACAGATAGTACTCTCCCTCCCTGTTTCTCCCTGTAGATGATGTAGGCACAGATAGTATTCTTCCTCTGTTTCTCCCTGTAGATAATTTAGGCACAGATGGTACCTGATCTTTGTTTCTCCCTGTAAATAATGTAGGCACAGATAGTACTCCCTCTGTTTCTTTCTGTAGATTCTGTAAGCACAGACAGTACTCACTCACTGTTTCTCTCTGTGGATGATGTAGGCACAGATAGTACTCTCCCTCCCTGTTTCTCTCTGTAGATGATGTAGGCACAGATAGTACTCCCTCTGTTTCTCCCTGTAAATGATGATGGAGGCACAGACAGTATTCCCTCTCTGTTTCTCTATGTAGATGATGTAGGCACAGATAGTATTCTTACTCTGTTTCTTCCTATAGATGATACAGGCACAGATAGTACTCCCTCCCTGTTTCTCCCTGTAGTTGATGTAGGCACAGATAGTACTTCCTCTTTGTTTCTCCCTTTAAATGATGTAGGCACAGACAGTACCCCATCTTTGTTTCTCCCTATAAATGATGTAGGCACAGATAGTACTCTCTCTATGTCTCTATCTGTTTCTCCCTGTAGATGATGTAGGCACAGATAGTACCAAAAACTAGAAAATCATGTGCCTAATCGCACTGTGTGTGCACAGTCCTACACCAAGTCGCCTCCCCTTGGTCAATCCAACAGTACAAATAAAGTAATCAGGACACTTATATCTTCAGAAATTTCCTTACTTTACTTTTTTTCTTTTTTCTTATGCGATATAACAAATCTTCTTATACAAAAATATAACAAAATAAATCACCACAGTGCGCAGGATTCAGGAGTTTCAAATGTTCATGCCAAATCTCTGGCCGGCTCCATTCCTCCTCTGAGACTCTCACTCTCTTCAGATGGTATGATGACGACTGAGCGTGCTGCTACGTTTCGGGGTCCGCCCCCTTTTTCAAGCATGCTCGTACTACCCTCACAGGACAGGTACCTCACAACTGTAGGGCATTAGGGGGTTTAGTAAACGTTAGTATGAGTATTTTCTCTTCTTCTTCTTCTTTACTACTCTCATCTACAATATCCTGGCAGAGTACAGCACTACATTGGGCAGGGCCCTCAAGATGCTCCACCACTCTTTTCTCTTCTGGTTCACAGATTAACACTTCTTCATTCTCCTGTCTGCACCAGTTGTTACTGAAGCGGAAACCTATTTTTGTGTATTAGACTGAAGCTCTAAGTAAACAGATGTTATTCTGGTTAAATGATCAGACTTTGTCCAGGTTTCTGTGACAAGTGCCCAAATGACCCTTGCCCACTTAGCTGCCACAACATCACTAGAGCTACCCTGGCAACCGGCTCTTCATAGGTTCCCCGTGTGTAACGTAAACGTAGTCCTCAGCATACTGGTATCTGGATAAACATAAAGAGAGAGATAGAAAAAAAGTGATAGTAAATGCAGGGCGCTTTTCCCTGCTGCACTAGTGACTGTGATCACTGCATGTCGTTGTGAACTGCAGGTGGGACCTAAACTTAAGACCAGGTTCTGTCTGCGGTACGAAAAAGTAAATGTTAGTCGTTATGGCTCATGCAGCAGGGAAGAGCATCCGCAATGTGTGTTGCCACATTACTTTTTTAACATGAAAACTTACCACTCCTGTCTCTTTTGCATCTTCCTATGCACTGCAGCCTCTAATGATCATGTGACCTTAACCACAGGCTGCAGTGCAGCTGAAGACACAGCCAGTAGCATGGATGGGAGGGGGGTTAAGTGCTCTGAACACTCATTATTTTCACAGGTGTTCTTTGGCTCCTGTACAATATGCAGATAGTAACATAGTTACATAGTAAATAAGGTTGAAAGAAGACAAGAGTCCATCAGATATCTACTTAATGTAAAGATATATGCTTAATGTCTCAACCTAACACCCTCCTTGCAAACTGGGCAAGGAAGTCCCCCACTCAGCTTAGGTTCCCTGAAAAAAGTTGGATCCATACATGACATATACTGAGAAACATCATAACATCATAAATATACTGCATCATAGAATCTAATAGGCCTTCATCTAGAAGAGACTTACACTACACTAATGCAGAACGGCCAGCAGGTGGAAGCAGAGTACACACAAATAAATATCAGCACTACAAAACTGGATACATTGGGGGCAGATGGACTATTGTAAGGCATGGGATTTCTTAAATATTTGTCCTGCGCTCATTAATGTGTGTGAATTATCAAGACTTCTGTGCAAAATGTGGTGTTCCTTGTTATGGACTAACTTAGACAGAATTAGTAAATCCCAAAGTATATACTATATAAGTATACATTACATATACATATCTACATATATACAGTATACATTCTAACTGTATAAACTTCAACTATAATCAAATTTATGATGCAATATTTTGCGGTAGGATAACTCACCCCTGAGAAGCAGGTGGCGGTGTAACTGAAGGGATGTCTTATGTCTATCCACCACTAGAGGGGGCTACATTTTCATATATCAGATTTGCTGAACCTTAGATAAAGTGAGACCTGTGTGCTGCCAGGAGTTCTGTTTTGAACTGCAAGGTTTATGTCACATGGATATCATATACATCGCACATAATACCACCATACATACCACTGTATAGTGCAAAGATAATATAATACTGCCATATTGTTCCAAGATAATACTGTTCTATATAACCTGTTTTATACTGCCATATAGTGCCAAGATGATATAATAATATATAGAATTTATAATTCTGCCATATTTTGCCAAGATAATACTGCTATATATAGCCTATATATAGCCTACATAACACTGCCATATCATGTGAAGATAATACAGCAACATATATAGCCTGCATAATACTGCCATATAGTGCCAAATTAATATTACTATACACAGCCCAAATGATACCACCATGTTTTGCCAAGATAACATTGCCATATATAGCCTATATCGGGGTACTCAACAACTTTTAGTGAAGTTCCACTTACCGGGGTCTATTGTCAGGTGAAGCTACGAGCTGAACATCGGTAGGAAACGTGTTTTGTTAATTTTCACAAACGTTCAACTATTTACATACAGAATTGCTGCTTATTAGCGGGAAAACTGGCATTTTTTTCTCTCTCACCAGCACTTTGATATTAGGTACAAAGGGGGTGACTGCCCTGGTAGTGTATAGCTCCCCCAGTAGTGTATAGCCCCCCTGTGAGCTCTCCCCCAGTAGTATATAGCCCCCCTGTGAGCTCTCCCCCAGTAGTATATAGCCCCCTGTAGTATATAGCCCCCTGTGAGCTTCCCCCAGTAGTATATAGCCCCCCTGTGCTCTCCGCAAGTAGTATATAGACCCCCCTGTGAGGTCCCCCCAGTAGTATATAGCCCCCCTGTGAGCTCCCCCCAGTAGTATATAGCCCCCCTGTGCACTTCCCCCAGTAGTATATAGCCCCCCTAGTAGTATATAGCCCCCCTGTGCGCTCTCCCCCTGTAGTATATAGCCCCCTGTGAGCTCCCCTCAGTAGTATATAGCCCCCCTGTGCGCTCTCCCCCTGTAGTATATAGCCCCCTGTGAGCTCCCCTCAGTAGTATATAGCCCCCCATTGCGCTCTCCCCTTATAGATGGCCCCCAGACAAAAAAACAAACAACCCACAACTCACCTAGCACCTCGCTCCCCGCGGCGCCTGTCTTCTTTTCTCCTGTCGGTCCGGCCCCCGGCTGATACGCGCTCTCTGGGGACGTCCCGGGGATCCCCCAGCAGAGCGCGCACCAGTGACCTCAGTGTACGCCGCCGGCCTGAACTTCCGGTAGAGCAGGCCGACGGCGTACACTGAGGTCACTGATGCGCGCTCTGGTGGGGAATCCCCGGGACGTCCCCAGAGAGTGTGTATCAGCCGGGGGCCGAGCCAACACTGCCCCCAGCCCCACAGGCGTACGGAAATCTAAGGACAGTACGCCTATGGGGCGGGAGGCATTGCGGTGGGGAGCGGGACCTCCTAACTGCCCCGGATCCGGAGTCACACTATCAGCACTAGGAATTACAGTGCTCCTATATACCATGTTTTACGGTAATAGCCAGGACTAGTTAGTTCCAGGCTTCAGAATGTGCCAGGAAGATCATAGGGTGACACCTACATGTGAGACTAACTAAAGAATGTCAACTCTTAACCCCTTCAGGTCCATTCCCCCACTGTTAACCCCTTCACATCCACTACAATCTAATTCATCCACTGTTAACCCCTTTGGATCCACAACACTTCAGTTCATCCACTTTTAACCCCTACACATCTACCACAGTTTAATTCATATACTGTTACCCCCTTCAGCTCCAGGAATATTTTATTTTTTTCTAACTATATGTAATTTTTAACACCTGAAAACCCGTCTCATTTTAATTTATTTCTCTTATTTGTCTTAGATATAGAAGAATCATTTTTACTGTACGGATTCGGAGTAATGTGATGGGAAAGTGTCTATTTGGGGCTATATGTCGCACTATTTGAAGTCCAATAAAATCACGAAATCAAATTGTTATCCAATCACGTTACCATATCCTAGATGAGCGCTTACTCTCGTACAGGTTCTGTGATTTTCAGACATTTTTACTGTAGGGATTTGGAGTAATGTGATGGGAAAGTGTCTATTTGGGGGCTATACACCTGATAATTTGAAGTCCAATAAAATCACGAAATCCAATAGTTCTCCATCTTGTTCTTGTTGTTGGACGCTCTTGGTAGACGACTTCCAATCCCAGGAGGGACCAGTTTCATGGCTGATGGAGGATAACCATTAAGAGACTTTTTTCAGGACTGTTCTATTCTAGTTTAATAAGTCTATGTTCCTTTTAGGTTTAGGTTAGGGACTGGCAAGAGAATGAGGACCCTTGATGTGGCTTGCGAGCTTACGATATTACTTGCCTATTTTTTTCCTATCGTTTTCAACGGTAAAAGATATCTACTAATACCTCATTGAAGATTGGACATCGAGCCATCAAGGAGCCCCACTAGACTAAAGCTGCTTTCACATGCCGCAGATTTTCTGCAGATTTTCTGCAGCAGATTGTCTGTTGCCAAACCAAAGTCAACCTGAAGTTTCAAATCCGCTGTAGAAAATCTGCATCAAATCCGCAGTGTGTGAAAGCACCCTTACTATTCTGCAAGTCTTCCCAAGTGCATTATAGGGCCATGCAGCTGCCACTGACTGACAGCTCCTTACCACCCTAGCGGTCTTGTCTCTGCCACCTAATAAAGAGTGCTGAGGGGCCTGTGTGAGCTGCTGGCGCCTGCTGATGCCCCTCCCCCGTGCCGACTTCTATGCTTTTAAAGAAGAAGTCTGGCTCAGACATTTTTGTATTGTTATTGTATTGTCACCCAATAGTTATACAAATCCCCAATATACACCTATTATGGGAAATGCTTATAAAGCGCTTTTCACCCTGTACTAACTACTGTATCAAGGCTTCACTTCCTGGATAACATGGTGTTGTCACTTCCTGGATAACATGGTGATGTCACTTCCTGGATAACATGGTGTTGTCACTTCCTGGATAACATGGTGTTGTCACTTCCTGGATAACATGGTGATGTCACTTCCTGGATAACATGGTGTTGTCACTTCCTGGATAACATGGTGATGTCACTTCCTGGATAACATGGTGTTGTCACTTCCTGGATAACATGGTGATGTCACTTCCTGGATAACATGGTGATGTCACTTCCTTGATAAAAAAATGGTGTTGTCACTTCCTGGATAACACGATGATGTCACTTCCTGGATAACATTGTGATGTCACTTCCTGGATAACATGGTGCTGTCACTTCCTGGATAAAATGGTAATGTCACGACCCGACTCCCAGAGCTGTGCGGGCTGTGGCTGCTGGAAAGGATGACGGCAGGGGGACACTAAGGGACACAGGGCACTGGAGGAACACTGATCATCCCTCTGCCATCATCCTCTCCAGTAGCCACAGCCCGCAAAGCTCTGGGTGACAATACAATAACAATACAAAAATGTTTTAGCCAGACTTCTTCTATAAAAGCATAGAAGTCGGCACGGGGGAGGGGCATCAGCAGGCGCCAGCAGCTCACACAGGCCCCTCAGCACTCTTTATTAGGTGGCAGAGACAAGACCGCTAGGGTGGTAAGGAGCTGTCAGTCAGTGGCAGCTGCATGGCCCTATAATGCACTTGGGAAGACTTGCAGAATAGTAAGGGTGCTTTCACACTCTGCGGATTTGATGCAGATTTTCTACAGCGGATTTGAAACTTCAGGTTGACTTTGGTTTGGCAACAGACAATCTGCTGCAGAAAATCTGCAGAAAATCTGCGGCATGTGAAAGCAGCTTTAGTCTAGTGGGGCACCTTGATGGCTCGATGTCCAATCTTCAATGAGGTATTAGTAGATATCTTTTACCGTTGAAAACTAGGAGAAAAAAATAGGCAAGTAATATCGTAAGCTCGCAACCCACATCAAGGGTCTTCATTCTCCTGTGAGTCCCTAACCTAAACTTAAAAGGAACATAGACTTATTAAACAAGAATAGAAGAACAGTCCTGAAAAAAGTCTCTTAATGGTTATCCTCCATCAGCCATGAAGCTGGTCCCTCCTGGGATTGGAAGAAGTCTACCAAGAGCGTCCAACAACAAGAACAAGATGGAGAACTATTGGATTTCGTGATTTTATTGGACTTCAAATTATCAGGTGTATAGCCCCCAAATAGACACTTTCCCATCACATTACTCCAAATCCCTACAGTAAAAATGTCTGAAAATCACAGAATCCGTACAAGAGAAAGCGCTCTTCTAGGATATGGTAACGTGATTGGATAACAATTTGATTTTGTGATTTTATTGGACTTCAAAAATGCGACAAATAGCCCCAAATAGACATTTTCCCATCACATTACTCTGAATCCGTACAGTAAAATGTCTAAAAATCGCAGAACCTGTACGAGAGTAAGCGCTCTTCTAGGATATCGTAAAGTGATTGGATAAAAATTTGATTTTTTTATTTTATTGGACTTCAAATAGTGGGACATATAGCCCGAAATACACACTTTACCATCACATTACTCGAAATCCCTACAGTAAAAATGTCTGAAAATCACAGAACCTGTATGAGAGTAAGCGTTCTTCTAGGATATGGTAACGAGATTGGATAACAATTTGATTTCGTGATTTTATTGGACTTCAAATAGGTGACAAATAGCCCCAAATAGACACTTTACCATCACATTCCTTCGAATCCGTACAGTAAAAATGTGTGAAAATCACAGAATCCGTACGAGAGTAAGCGCTCATCTAGGATATGGTAGTGTGATTGGATAACACCTTGATTTCATGATTTTATTGGGATTCAAATAGTGAAAATGATTCTTCTATATCTAAGACAAATGAGAGAAATAAATTACAATGTGTCTCGTTTTCAGGTGTTAAAAATTATGTGGCGAAATTTAATGCACCACAAGAACCGGAACCCCATCGAACTTCACAGTACAAGGATTCACAGCGAATTTCACTGCAAACTCGCAGCGTGAAATCTGCTGCGAATCCGGTACATGTATAGTTACCTTAAGGCCGTTAAAAGTGCATGAATGAAGCAAAACACATTTATTTTCTTATAGGTGTTAATTAAAATAATAATAATAATAATAATAATAATAATAATAATAATTTTTTATTTATATAGCATCAACAGATTCTGCAGCACTTTAAAATTTTAGGATTGTTCTACATATAGTTAGAAAAAAATTAAATATTCCCAGAGCTGAAGGGGTTAACAGTGGATGAATTAGATTGTAGTGGATGTGAAGGGGTTAACGGTGGGTGAATGGATCTGAAGGGGTTAAGAGTTGACATTCTTTAGTTAGTCTCACATGTAGGTGTCACCCTATGATCTTCCTGGCACATTCTGAAGCATGAAACTAACTAGTCCTGGCTATTACCGTAAAACATGGTATATAAGAGCACTGCAATTCCTAGTGCTGATAGCGTGACTCCATTTTAGTGAAGTGCTGATAGAGTGACTGCAGTGGTTAGGAGGTCTGACCAGGGGTCCGGACAGCTGGCCTACGCGGTCCGGGTTCGGACCGCGGACCGCCAGTTGAGGACCCCTGGCCTATATAATACTGACATATAGTGCCAAGATGATATCTCTATATAAGGTTTATGTAACATGCCATATAGTGCTGAGATAATGTTGGTATATGCAGCCCACATACCACCACCATATGTCTTATAGTATCACGGACATTGACCTTGAGTGACATTGAAGTTCTTCAGACCTCCTTCTCCAGAGAGTTTTGGGGATTTCCTAGAGGTACAAGTAATGGGAGACAAGGAGATTTATGACCTCTTCCCATCTGCTCTTCTTCTCCTCAAAATGCAAATGTGTGAGTCCCGGTCAGTGTCACTATTGTGCCGTCACCTGCCTGAACATCCTCAGACATTCATAGGATGATAATCTGCAGCTTTGTGAGTCCCTCAAGCCTCCTTGGCTCATAGACATGGCTGGGGGGGAGAGGACTCACTTAGCGTGTCAGTGGATTATGTAAAATACGTCGGCTCCAGTCCTCCCCCCTGCAGGGTCCATGGCGCCCCCCATACCATAATAACACTTTATGGCCGCTTAATCCATAAAATGAGCACAAAAGTGACGGCGGGGCGATTCTTCAAGGAGATCACAGGGTCCTATTGATGCCTGATGGACAATGGAAGAAAATATAGTGTTGGGTGTGTGAACGCGTGGTACATCACCTGCCGTGTCCCGTCCCGTAATAATAAATTGTGGCGTCCAGGACCTGCAGAATAGATCTGATAGGCCAGACAGGGCGTAATGAAAGTGTCAGCACCATATAGTCCATCAATCCCTGATAGTATTATACAGGAATAAAAAAGAAAAAAATACCGCCAATGTTCAAATAAAAGCGCCACATAGTGCACAGTGTTATACCAGACATGTATAACAGCGCCATAAATCACAAACTCAGATAGAACCAAAATATAAAAGCAGGACAGAAAAATGCAAATAATAGCGCCATACGGTGCAGTAATAGTAGTGTCATGCTGAATGCATATAATAGAAGTCCAAAAATTACAAATATGAAAAAAGATAGAAAAGAAAAAATCCTGCCATGAAATGCACTGTACAAATAATAGCACCCATGAAAGTATGATACTGGATGTGTATAACAGAACCATACCGTCCCATACAATACAGACACAAATATCAGGAGAAGAAAAAATAGTGCCAGACAATGCACAAATAATAGTGCCAAGCAGTGTACCAATAAGAGGATCATACTGACTAATCTCCCCCATTTGTGGAACACCCCCAGTAGATTCAGGCAATTCCTCCTTCTAGGTGAATGTCTCCAGTAGGTAGGTAATTCTCCCCTCAATAAGGTAGATGCCCCTAGAAGGTAGGTAATCCTCCCCTCAATAAGGTACATGCCCCTAGAAGGTAGGTAATCCTCCCCTTAATAAGATAGATGCCCCCAGTAGGTAGGTAATCCTCCCCTTAATAAGGTAGATGCCCCCAGTAGGTAGGTAATCCTCCCCTCAATAAGGTAGATGCCCCCAGTAGTTAGGTAATCCTCCCATCAATAAGGTAAATGCCCCCAGTAGGTAGGTAATCCTCCCCTCAATAAGGTAATTGCCCCTAGAAGGTAGGTAATCCTCCCCCAATAAGGTAGATGCCCCCAGTAGTTAGGTAATCCTCCCATCAATAAGGTAGATGCCCCTAGAAGGTAAGTAATCCTCCCCTCAATAAGGTAGATGCCCCCAGTAGGTAGGTAATCCTCCCCTTAATAAGATAGATGCCCCCAGTAGGTAGGTAATCCTCCCCTCAATAAGGTACATGCCCCTAGAAGGTAGGTAATCCTCCCCTCAATAAGGTACATGCCCCCAGTAGGTAGGTAATCCTCCCCTTAATAAGGTAGATGCCCCCAGTAGTTAGGTAATCCTCCCATGAATAAGGTAAATGCCCCCAGTAGGTAGGTAATCCTCCCCTCAATAAGGTAATTGCCCCTAGAAGGTAGGTAATCCTCCCCTCAATAAGGTAGATGCCCCCAGTAGTTAGGTAATCCTCCCATCAATAAGGTAGATGCCCCCAGTAGGTAGGTAATCCTCCCCTCAATAAGGTAGATGCCCCCAGTAGTTAGGTAATCCTCCCATCAATAAGGTAGATGCCCCCAGTAGGTAGGTAATCCTCCCCTCAATAAGGTAAATACCCCCAGTAGGTAGGTAATCCTCCCCTCAACAAGGTAGATGCCCCAGTAGGTAGGTAATCCTCCCCTTAATAAGGTAATTGCCCCTAGAAGGTAGGTAATCCTCCCCTCAATAAGGTAGATTCCACCATTAGGTAGATAATCCTCCCCTTAATAAGATAGATGCCCCCAGTAGGTAGGTAATCCTCCCCTCAATAAGGTAGATGCCCCCAGTAGGTAGGTAATCCTCCCCTCAATAAAGTAGATGCCCCAAGTAGGTAGGTAATCCTCTATTAAGAAGATGCCCCCAGTAAGTAGGTAAATGCCCCCAGTAGGTAAATATTCTCCCATTAATTGAATGTCCCCATTAGATAGATATTCCCTCCCGTTAGGTAGTTTCCCCCAGTAGGTAGGTAATCCTCTGTTAGGTAGATGCCCCCAGTAGGTAGGCAATCCTCTGTTAGGTAGATGCCCCCAGTAGGTAGGTAATCCTCTGTTAGGTAGATGCCCCCAGTAGGTAGGTGATCCCCCTCGCATAAGTAGATGCCCCCGGTAAATAGATAATCCCTCTGCAGCGAAGCAGTCAGAGTGCCGTTGCCCGGGGTAGCTCTGGTAATGTTATGGATGCTAGGTGGGTGTAGGGTCACTTAGGCACCTGTCGGGGTAGCCTGGAGTGGCGTTGGTACCCACCCCCAGTCAGACAGACACTGCTTCCGCAGGTTTGGATTACCCAAGTAATGACAGACAGATTCCAGTGGCTTAACCAGAATAACGTCCGTTTACTTAAGTTCTTCAGTGCAATACAGAGTAAGGCTTTCGTAAGTGCTGGTGCAGGCAAGAGGTAGAAGTGGTAGTAACTGTAGTACTGATAGTAGAGGAGCGTCTTGAAGGTCCTGTCCAATGTAGCTGTGTACTCTGCCGGGATAGCGTAGTTGAGAAGAGAAAAGGTAGAAGAAACTCGTACTCACATATCTGACCGCCTAATGCCTTAAGTGTCGGGTTACCCGTCCTATTAGGGTAGTACGAGGCCCCAGGTCCCTGTGCTGGGTAAAGCAGACTTCCCGAAACTTTTCAGAACAGCCGTGTGTTACAGCAGGACACGTAGGCAAGTTGCAGCTTTGTCCTGCTGGGGTCAGTACCAAAATCAGGTACACTGCCCTGTACTGTGTGGCTAGTATCCCTGGCGTGGACAAGGTGATCCTCAGAGGACGTCCTTTTCTCCTGAGGGGTCTAGCACTGCATGCTAGCAGTGACAACTTGCATAAAAAAATGATGTTAAGTCTCCTGGTCCCTGACAAGAGTCCTGGCCGGAGCCAGGCCCTGGCTTCACTGCAGCAGGAGCTATCTCTGTGTTGCTCTCTCTCTAGTGATGAAAACCAGAAGACTTCTCCCACCACAAACTAATCTCCTTTTATATGGGCAACTAAACCTCCCAGTGATTGGTGGGGCTGTGTGGTGCAAAAGAGAGAGGAAAGAAGAAGGCAGAAAATAGAGGGAGAAAAATAGACATGTGACAAACACCATTAACCCAGTGTTTCCCTCAGCTGTGCGGGATACAAAGCACACAAAAACACAGTAGTGACACCTAGTGGGGAAAACACAGAATACACCGGGCCATATCCCACTGTGGGAACCTAAATGAGTTACTTTGCACAGGTGCAATAAAGACTTAGTGGCACACCTGTGCTGGGGCACTACACCTCCCATTAGGTGAATGCCCCCAGTGGGTGGGTATTGGTGTCATAGCTTTATACAGAGCTGACACAAAGCGACTGCAGCATTTGACTACACAGGGTTTGTTTGTAGTCTGTTACCATGTAGATGTATAGGTCTGATGCATTAGGACAGTTGACTTTGAGGAGACAGATCAGTTAAATCTTCTCTTCTGATCTCATGACCAATATAGTAGTACCTGCCCCTTTAACTACTGATCACAATAATAGTGTAGACAAGTGCAGCTCCATCTGTATAACCAGTGCGGCCCCATCTGTATAACCAGTGCTGCCCCATCTGTATAACCAGTGCGGCCCCATCTGTATAACCAGTGCGGCCCCATCTGTATAACCAGTGCGGCCCCATCTGTATAACCAGTGCGGCCCCATCTGTATAACCAGTGCGGCCCCATCTGTATAACCAGTGCGGCCCCATCTGTATAACCAGTGCTGCTCCATCTGTATAACCAGTGCGGCCCCATCTGTATAACCAGTGCGGCCCCATCTGTATAACCAGTGCTGCTCTATCTGTATAACCAGTGCTGCTCCATCTGTATAACCAGTGCGGCCCCATCTGTATAACCAGTGCGGCCCCATCTGTATAACCAGTGCTGCCCCATCTGTATAACCAGTGCGGCCCCATCTGTATAACCAGTGCTGCTCCATCTGTATAACCAGTGCGGCTCCATCTGTATAACCAGTGCGGCTCCATCTGTATAACCAGTGCGGCCCCATCTGTATAACCAGTGCTGCTCCATCTGTATAACCAGTGCGGCTCCATCTGTATAACCAGTGCGGCTCCATCTGTATAACCAGTGCGGCCCCATCTGTATAACCAGTGCCGCTCCATCTGTATAACCAGTGCCGCTCCATCTGTATAACCAGTGCGGCCCCATCTGTATACCCAGTGCGGCTTCATCTGTATAACCAGTGCTGCTCCATCTGTATAACCAGTGCGGGCCCATCTGTATAACCAGTGCGGCCCCATCTGTATAACCAGTGCTGCTCCATCTGTATAACCAGTGCGGCTCCATCTGTATAACCAGTGCTGCTCCATCTGTATAACCAATGCGGCCCCATCTGTATAACCAGTGCGGCTCCATCTGTATAACCAGTGCGGCCCCATCTGTATAACCAGTGCCGCTCCATCTGTATAACCAGTGCGGCTCCATCTGTATAACCAGTGCTGCTCCACCTGTATAACCAGTGCTGCTCCATCTGTATAACCAGTGCGGCCCCATCTGTATAACCAGTGCTGCCCCATCTGTATAACCAGTGCGGCTCCATCTGTATAACCAGTGCCGCTCCATCTGTATAACCAGTGCGGCCCCATCTGTATAACCAGTGCCGCTCCATCTGTATAACCAGTGCGGCTCCATCTGTATAACCAGTGCGGCCCCATCTGTATAACCAGTGCGGCTCCATCTGTATAACTAGTGCTGCTCCATCTGTATAACCAGTGCGGCTCCATCTGTATAACCAGTGCTGCTCCATCTGTATAACCAGTGCTGCTCCATCTGTATAACCAATGCGGCCCCATCTGTATAACCAGTGCGGCTCCATCTGTATAACCAGTGCTGCTCCATCTGTATAACCAGTGCGGCCCCATCTGTATAACCAGTGCGGCCCCATCTGTATAACCAGTGCGGCCCCATCTGTATAACCAGTGCTGCTCCATCTGTATAACCAGTGCTGCTCCATCTGTATACCCAGTGTGGCTTCATCTGTATAACCAGTGCTGCTCCATCTGTATAACCAGTGCGGGCCCATCTGTATAACCAGTGCGGCTCCATCTGTATAACCAGTGCGGCTCCATCTGTATAACCAGTGCGGCCCCATCTGTATAACCAGTGCGGCCCCATCTGTATAACCAGTGCGGCTCCATCTGTATAACCGGTTCAGGGAAGAAACAGAGTGCTGCACCTCACACCTATGGCTGATACTAGTGCCGCTTGGCTAAATAAAAAACACATCAGAATTTTGTGTATGAATTGATCAAGCCATACTGCCCCATGTACCTCGTGCCGGTATCTGATACACATGGGTCCCTACACTAAGTCCACACCGTGCCAGTCAGTGGCCACCAACCCCGCAGGCGTGCACAGCCAGGGAACGGGGGCCATGGGACGGCCCTGCGACCCCCATGCCACAGGACCAGACCCAAAAACACCACACCAGAACCCGGCCAGCACCGCCGGCGGAGAAGGTCGCCCCCAAGCAGCACAAGTCTGGATAAGGTATTGCGCTCACCATAGCTGCAGCAAACAGAATGGGAAAAAACAGGAGGGATTAAAACCATGTGCACTCAGGTGTCTCCTGCTAATTGCGGTCATGTGGGTCTCACCAGGAGGAGTGCAAAACACGGAGAAAAGAGAGAAACAAAATGCGGTTCAGGGAAGAAACAGAGTGCTGCACCTCACACCTATGGCTGATACTAGTGCCGCTTGGCTAAATAAAAAACACATCCGCCATCTGTATAACCAGTTCTGCTCCATCTGTATAACCAGTGCGGCTCCATCTGTATAACCAGTGCCGCTCCATCTGTATAACCAGTGCGGCTCCATCTGTATACCCAGTGTGGCTTCATCTGTATAACCAGTGCTGCTCCATCTGTATAACCAGTGCGGGCCCATCTGTATAACCAGTGCGGCTCCATCTGTATAACCAGTGCTGCTCCATCTGTATAACCAATGCGGCCCCATCTGTATAACCAGTGCTGCTCCATCTGTATAACCAGTGCGGCTCTGTATAACCAGTGCCGCTCCATCTGTATAACCAGTGCAGTCCCATCTGTATAACCAGTGCCGCTCCATCTGTATAACCAGTGCGGCCCCATCTGTATAACCAGTGCGGCCCCATCTGTATAACCAGTGCGGGCCCATCTGTATAACCAGTGCGGCTCCATCTGTATAACCAGTGCTGCTCCATCTGTATACCCAGTGCGGCTTCATCTGTATAACCAGTGCTGCTCCATCTGTATAACCAATGCGGCCCCATCTATATAACCAGTGCGGCTCCATCTGTATAACCAGTGCGGCCCCATCTGTATAACCAGTGCCGCTCCATCTGTATAACCAGTGCTGCTCCATCTGTATAACCAGTGCGGTCCCATCTGTATACCCAGTGCGGCTTCATCTGTATAACCAGTGCTGCTCCATCTGTATAACCAGTGCGGGCCCATCTGTATAACCAGTGCGGCCCCATCTGTATAACCAGTGCGGCTCCATCTGTATAACCAGTGCGGCTCCATCTGTATAACCAGTGCTGCTCCATCTGTATAACCAATGCGGCCCCATCTGTATAACCAGTGCGGCTCCATCTGTATAACCAGTGCGGCCCCATCTGTATAACCAGTGCCGCTCCATCTGTATAACCAGTGCGGCTCCATCTGTATAACCAGTGATGCTCCATCTGTATAACCAGTGCGGGCCCATCTGTATAACCAGTGCTGCTCCATCTGTATAACCAGTGCGGCTCCATCTGTATAACCAGTGCGGCTCCATCTGTATAACCAGTGCGGCCCCATCTGTATAACCAGTGCGGCTCCATCTGTATAACCAGTGCTGCTCCATCTGTATAACCAGTGCGGGCCCATCTGTATAACCAGTGCTGCTCCATCTGTATAACCAGTTCGGCTCCATCTGTATAACCAGTGCTGCTCCATCTGTATAACCAATGCGGCCCCATCTGTATAACCAGTGCGGCTCCATCTGTATAACCAGTGCGGCCCCATCTGTATAACCAGTGCCGCTCCATCTGTATAACCAGTGCGGCTCCATCTGTATAACCAGTGCGGCCCCATCTGTATAACCAGTGCGGCCCCATCTGTATAACCAGTGCGGCCCCATCTGTATAACCAGTGTGGCTCCATCTGTATAACCAGTGCGGCTCCATCTGTATAACTAGTGCTGCTCCATCTGTATAACCAGTGCGGCTCCATCTGTATAACCAGTGCTGCTCCATCTGTATAACCAGTGCTGCTCCATCTGTATAACCAATGCGGCCCCATCTGTATAACCAGTGCTGCTCCATCTGTATACCCAGTGTGGCTTCATCTGTATACCCAGTGCGGCTCCATCTGTATAACCAGTGCTGCTCCATCTGTATAACCAGTGCGGCCCCATCTGTATAACCAGTGCTGCTTCATCTGTATAACCAGTGCGGGCCCATCTGTATAACCAGTGCTGCTCCATCTGTATAACCAGTGCGGCCCCATCTGTATAACCAGTGCTGCTCCATCTGTATAACCAGTGCTGCTCCATCTGTATAACCAGTGCGGCTCCATCTGTATAACCAGTGCTGCTCCATCTGTATAACCAGTGCGGCTCCATCTGTATTACCAGTGCGGCCCCATCTGTATTCAGTCTCTGTATACACAGTACAGTAACTCAGACATTGCTCCCTGGGTGACTCAGCCACCATGTAACCTGTAACGTCTGGGGTCACAGCCGGGTCCTCCGGATGACTCAGCCAGTTATAGCTTCCTGACATCTACAGTGTCTTCATTTCCCTGCAGAGGAAGCAGCATTCACTGACTCACTGGACAGGGGGGACCCAGGACTTAAAGGGATTTTCTAGTCCTATGTAAATAAAGATTATTCTGTATACTATACTCCAGAGCTGCATTCATAATTCTGCCAACTGAAATCTCTAATTGTCTGCACAGAACGTGTTCTGGTGATTTGCATTCTGGGAAGTCAGATCTTTATGCCAGGCTTTGCTGTGTTCTTGTAGGAATAACTATGTGCCCCCCTTCCTCCCCACGCGTTCCGGGAGCCATACGTAGCCTTCACAGCCTGTCAGATCTCATCTCCTCAGCTCTGTGTCCTAAATCACTGCTGTATAAATAAGCTTCTGCTCTGCTCCATGAGAAGCTTCATGTTCTCACCACAAGCTGCAACCTCAAGCCTAGGTGGCAAGAAGCAGCCAGCACGCCACAGGCGGTGAGAACCTGGCGGTAACGTGGCAGCGCCATGGAGCAGGAATGTGACCGGGAATGGAGACATGTCAGCGGGTCCCCAAATCTAAGGGGTAAACGAAACGTATGGGGAGCAGCAATAGAATAATATATAGTAATATGTCCTGGGCTTTAATGCTGCCTCCTGGCATTGAGTGTAGCTACAGAAACCAATGCAGAAAACAGAAGGGATTACAGGCCTACATGAAGACATTGTAACAAACCCACAGCTTTGTGACCAGTTATATTTATGTCCATAATTCGTAACTATTTTCTGCTTCTACTAGATATGAAGATCTGTATATCCCATCCATCCATCTAACCAGCGACCCTGCTCCAGCTCTGATCCCCCCCTGGTAAATAGATTGTAAGCCCTCGCGGGCAGGGTCCTCTTCCCCCATGTACCAGTCTGTCTTTTGCCTTCATGTAATGTTTCCGATCTTGTATTGTTCCTGCCTGTTGCCTATCTATTGTATAGCGCTCTGGAACTAAGGGCGCTTTATAAATAAATAAATAATAATAATAATAATAATGACAAAAATTATAGCAGCTGTAAAAGCTCCCAGCAGGTGATCTAATGCCGCAAAGGTGCAAGAGAGTAAATATATCTGTGTACTGTCACTGAGGGCAGACAATGTCATGTAAGTATTACCCACATCCCATGTGAGATGTACAAGAATATAACTACTATAATACTGCTCCTATATACAAGAATATAACTACTATAATACTGCTCCTATATACAAGAATATAACTACTATAATACTGCTCCTATATACAGGAATATAACTACAATAATACTGCTCCTATATACAGGAATATAACTACTATAATACTATCCCTATATACAAGAATATAACTACTATAATACTGCTCCTATATACAGGAATATAACTACTATAATACTGCTCCTATATACAGGAATATAACTACTATAATACTGCTGCTATATACAGGAATATAACTACTATAATACTATCCCTATATACAAGAATATAACTACTATAATACTGCTCCTATATACAGGAATATAACTACTATAATACTGCCCCTATATACAGGAATATAACTACTATAATACTGCTCCTATATACAGGAATATAACTACTATAATACTGCCCCTATATACAAGAATATAACTACTAAAATACTGCTCCTATATACAAGAATATAACTACTATAATACTGCTCATATATACAAGAATATAACTACTATAATACTGCTCCTATATACTGGAATATAACTACTATAATACTGCTCCTATATACAAGGATATAACTACTATAATACTGCCCCCTATATACAAGAATACAACTACTATAATACTGCTCCTATATACAAGAATATAACTACTATAATACTGCTTCTATATACAAGAATATAACTACTATAATACTGCTCCTATACACAAGAATATAACTTCTATAATACTGCTGCTATATACAAGAATATAACTGCTATAATACTGCTATATACAAGAATATAACTACTATAATAATGCTCCCTATATACAGGAATATAACTACTATAATAATGCTCCCTATATACAGGAATATAACTACTATAATACTGCTCCTATATACAGGAATATAACTACTATAATACTGCTCCTATATACAAGAATATAACTACTATAATACTGCTCCCTATATACAGGAATATAACTACTATATTACTGCCCCCTATACACAGGGATATAACTACTATAATACTGCTCCTATATACAGGAATATAACTACTATAATACTGCCCATATATACAGGAATATAACTACTATAATACTGCCCCTATATACAGGAATATAACTACTATAATACTGCTTCTATATAGAAGAATATACCTACTATTATACTGCTTCTATATACAGGAATATAACTACTATAATACTGCTCCTATATACAGGAATATAACTACTATTACACTGCGTCTATATAGAAGAATATAACTGCTATAATACTGCTATATACAAGAATATAACTACTATAATAATGCTCCCTATATACAGGAATATAACTACTATAATAATGCTCCCTATATACAGGAATATAACTACTATAATACTGCCCCTATATACAGGAATATAACTACTATTATACTGCTTCTATATACAGGAATATAACTACTATAATACTGCTCCTATATACAGGAATATAACTACTATTACACTGCGTCTATATAGAAGAATATAACTGCTATAATACTGCCCCCTATGGACATGATAAACTCACAAACATTTTTGTTTTTGCTCTAAATATGCAAATTTCTCTTTTGCATGTAAACAGTTTAGGAGGAGAATGTTGATACTCTGCGGTATATTTAGCTTAGTTGCGTCCTCCGCACAGATGTCACTCCATCCAAAGCTGCTATAAAAATATAGATGTATTAAAGGGCCACTACCCCACTACTGCCTTGTGGAGAGGGAAGAGGGATCTGTCCAGACTTCTCTGTATGTTATTGAGCTGGGTTTGTTTGCTGCCGTTACCTTCCTCAGCAGACTGTGTAATTTAACAAGGGGTCACAAACTTTTGCAAATGACTGTGAACGAAAACTTGCAAACCCAGCTGGCTTCTTGTGCTTCAGTCTGGGCGGCACAGCTCCAGGTCCTGTGCACACTCCGCATTCACTAGATCTCTATATTATAGAAAGCTAAAGTTTCCTTGAGAGGCTAATTTGCATACTTCCTTTCCCATGGGGCATTGCACCCCTAACTCTCTTTAATTAGAATCAGTAGACTCCTCAGCTATATTACATACTGTAAGGCAGAAGTCTAAAATCTGTGGCGGACCAATCTTTTTTACCTACCTAACTGCTGGGTAACCTACCTATGGTGGCAGCCTGACTACCTACTAAGAGAACCTATCCATACCTCCCAACTTTTGCAAAGAGCAAAGAGGGACATGTGCGCCGCGGTCCCCATAGCCACGCCCCCATAGCGACCCTCCATAGCCACGCCCCCATAGCAACCCTCCATAGCCACTCCCCTACAGTCACCACATGCTGCTGACTGAATAGTGCCTTATATAGTATCCAATCCCCCCAAAAATGCCCTATATAGTATCCAATCCCCCATTATAGTGCCCCACATAGTATCCAATGCCCCCATATATGCCCCACATAGTATCCAATCCCGCACATAGTGCCCCACATAGTGTCCAATCCCCCACATAGTGTCCAATCCCCCACATAGAATCCAATCCCCCATATAGTGCCCCACATAGTATCCAATGCCCCCATATAGTGCCCCACATAGTAGCCAATGCCCCCATATAGTGCCCCACATAGTAGCCAATGCCCCCATATAGTGCCCTACATAGTAGCCAATCCCCCCATATAGTTCCCCACATAGTAGCCAATCCCCCCATATAGTGCCCACATAGTAGCCAATCCCCACATAGTGCCCCACATAGTAGCCAATCCCCATATAGTGCCCCACATAGTAGCTAATGCCCCATATAGTGCCCCACATATTATCCAATCCCCCATATAGAGCCCCACATAGTAGCCAATCCCCCCATATAGTGCCCCCCACATAGTAGCCAATCCCCATATAGTGCCCCACATAGTAGCCAATCCCCCATAGAGTGCCCACATAGTAGCCAATGCCCCCATATAGTGTCCACATAGTAGCCAATCCCCCATATATGCCCACATAGTAGCCAATCCCCCATAGAGTGCCCACATAGTAGCCAATGCCCCCATATAGTGTCCACATAGTAGCCAATCCCCCATATATGCCCCACATAGTAGCCAATCCCCCATATATGCCCCACATAGTAGCCCATCCCCCATATATGCCCCATAGTAGCCAATCCCCCATATAGTGCCCCACATAGTAGCCAATGCCCCCATATAGTGCCCCACATAGTAGCCAATCCCCCATATAGTGCCCCACATAGTAGCCAATCCCCCATATAGTGCCCCACATAGTAGCCAATCCCCCATATAGCGCCCCACAGAGTAGCCAATCCCCCCATATAGTGCCCCACATAGTAGCCAATCCCCCATATAGTGCCCCACATAGTAGCCAATCCCCCATATAGTGCCCCACATAGTAGCCAATCCCCCATATAGTGCCCCACATAGTAGCCAATACCCCCCATTAGTGTGGCCCCAGCGGAAAAAACAATAAACCAGTAACTCACCTGTCCTCCGGTCCCAGCAGCTCCTCTCCCGGCAGAGCGCGCACTCCCGCGGGGTACAGAGACACTGACTGTGCCGGAAGTGACCTGCAGCCTCTATATGAATTACTTCCGGTACAGTCAGTGTCTCTGTACCCCGCTGCCCGCCCCGGAGGATGACGGGAGTGCGCGCTCTGCCGGGAGAGGAGCTGCTGGGACCGGAGGACAGGTGAGTTACTGGTTTATTGTTTTTTTCGCTGGGGCCACATATATTGCGGGACACTGGGGGCCGTTCCGGGACCGCGGGACAGCACCCCGAAAACGGGACTGTCCCGCGAAATTCGGGACGGTTGGGAGGTATGCCTATCTACCTATCTACTGGGAAAGCTACCTATAGGGAAGACCTAACTGCCTACTGGGGGAATCTACCTACTTACTAGGAGGACCTACCTCCCTACTGTGGAACCTACCTATAATAGAGACCTACCTACTGGGAAAGCTACCTTTAGGGAAGACCTAACTGCCTACTGGGGGAATCTACCTACTTACTAGAAGGATCTACCTCCTTACTGTGGAACCTACCTATGGTAGAGACCTACCTACTGGGAAATCTACCTATCGTGGATACCTAACTACCTACTGGGGAAACCTATCTACTTACTCGAAGGAGCTACCTGCCTACAGGGGAACCTAACTATGAGGGAGACCTAACTTCCTACTGGGGAAACCTACTACTTACTACGAGGACCTATCTACTGGGGAATCTACGTAAAGTGGAGACCTAACTACCTACTATGGGAATCTACCTAATTACTAGGAGGACCTACCTCCCTACTGTGGAACCTACCTATGGTAGAGACCTGATTACCTACTAAGTGAACCTATGTATGTACTAGTAGGACCTACCTAATGGGAAAGCTACCTATAGGGAAGACCTAACTGCCTACTTGGAGAATCTACCTACTTACTGGAACCTACCTATGGTGGAGACCTAGCTTCTTACTGGGGAAACCTACCTACCTACTAGGAGGAACTATCTAAATACTGGAAAATCTACCTATCATGGACACCTAACTACCTACTGGGGAAACCTATCTACTTACTCGGAGCTACCTACCTACTGTGAAACCTAACTATGAGGGAGACCTAACTCCCTACTGGGGAAACCTACTGCTTACTATGAGGACCTACCTACTGGGGAATCTACCTAAAGTGGAGGCCTAACTACCTACTAAGGGAATCTACCTACTTATTAGGAGGACCAACCTACCTACTGGAGAACCTACCTATGGTGGAGACTTAACTTCCTACTGGGAAAATCTATCTACTTACTATGAGGACCTACCTACTGGGGAATCTACCTAAAGTGGAGGCCTAACTACCTACTAAGGGAATCTACCTACTTATCAGGAGGACCTGGTGGAAAACTAACTACAGTTTGGGGAGATTTACCTAACCAGGGAACCTACAAACCAGTTGGGGGTCATAACTACTTACTGGGGGACCAACCTAACAGGGGGACCTATCTGAGGGGATGTGCCTACTGGCGGGACCTGCCTATCTAATGGGCCACTATACAGCAGTAGTAATAGTGTGCCTATAATTCTTGCTGTGGTGTATATAGCGGTTATCATCAGTCATAGGGACTATAGTATATGACGGTGTTATTTATATTTCAGCACTTTGCCCCTTTGGCTCAGGGCCGCACATAGTCCACACCCAGTGCTGCCTGCGGGGGCGCTCTGGCCGCCATGTCTGCCGTCACTCAGCTTTCCCTGGAACAGATATGTCTGCTATATGGTGGAAGAGACAGGAGAGGACGGCTGAAGGATTCCTGTGTCCCGGGGTTCTTGTGATGATGAGGACTCCTGAGATCAGAGAGAGATGTTATTCAGGGAGACATCAGGACCTCAGGAGCAGCGCTCTGCATCCCGGAATACATTTACATATAGAGGAGTCATCGACCTTCATCCCATAGAAAGTGTACATCACCGCGCCCGGGCGAGTATCCGAGCTGGTTATAAATTCTTACATGGATACCTTACCCACAGGTGACAAGAGCCGTTGTATCTAAGCCTATCATGTGCGATACAGCCTGCTATGTATCTAAGCCTATCATGTGTGATACAGCCTGCTATGTATCTAAGCTTATCATGTGTGATACAGCCTGCTATGTATCTAAGCTTATCATGTGTGATACAGCCTGCTATGTATCTAAGCCTATTGTGTGCAATACAGCCTGCTATCTATCTAAGCTTATCACCTGTGATACAGCCGGCTATGTATCTAAGCCTATCATGTGTGATATAGGCTGCTATCTATCTAGGCCTATCATGTGTTATACAGCCTACTATGTATCTAAGCCTATAATGTGTGATACAATCTGCTATGTATCTTAGCCTATCATGTGTCATCCAGCTTTCTGACAATGTATCTGAGCCTATTATGTGTGATACAGCTTGCTGACTATGTATCTTAGCCTATCATGTGTGATACAACCAGCTGACTATGTGTTTAACCCTTACATGTGTCATACAGCGTATGTATCCAAGCCTACCATTTGTGATACAGTTTGCTGACTATGTATCTAAGCCTATCATGTGTAACAGACCTTGTTGATAACGTATCTAAGTATATCATGTCATACAGCCTGCCATATTTTTAAGCCAATAGCGTGATACCACTTGCTCACCATGTATCTAAACTTAGCATATGTGATACAGTTTGCTATCATTTGTGATACTGTCTGCTGAACAGTGTATCTAAGCCAGTCATACATGTGACAATGTCTGCTGATCAGCTGTATCTAAGTCCCATTTGTTACCATACAGATGAGGGGGCTCCAGGGATCACTTCTATATGTACAGACCCCAAACACTGCAGCAGCCGGGGTATTATCCGAGAGAACGAGCTGCAGCATTGGGGGGGGGGGGGGGAGGCGACGACTACCGGGGGCCCCGACTCAGGGCCGTCTTAACAGCATTATGGGCCCCTGGGCAGAGGTGCGAATTGGGCCCCCCACGGCCGCCGCCATCAAACCCCCCCCCCCCCCATCTTTGCAACCCCTCCCCTAGCCAGTACAATTACTTCTGACCCCCCTACACACACACTACCCCCATCTGCCCCCCCCTACACACACACTACCCCCATCTGCCCCCCCCTACAGACACACTACCCCCATCTGCCCCCCTACACACACACTACACTCATCTGCCCCCCTCTACACACACCCTACCCCCATCTTACCCCCCCTACACACACACACACACACACACTACCCCCATCTTACCCCCCCTACACACACACACACTACCCCCATCTGCCCCCCTAAAAACACACTACCCCCATCTTCCCCCCCTCCTCCCCCTAAACACACACTACCCCATCCTCCTCCCCTACCCCCATCCTCCTCCTACACACACTACCCCCATTCTCCTCCCCCTACACACACACACACAACCCCCACCTGACCCATACACACACACTACCCCCATCCTCCTCCTCCTTCACACACTACCCCCATCCTCCTCCTCCTCCACACACTACCCCCATCCTCCTCCTCCTCCACAAACTACCCCCATCCTCCTCCACACACTACCCCCATCCTCCTCCACACACTACCCCCATCCTCCTCCTCCTCCTCACACTACCCCAATCCTCCTCCTCCTCCTACACACACTACCCCCATCCTCCTACACACACTACCCCCATCCTCCTACACACACTACCCCCATCCTCCTACACACACTACCCCCATCCTCCTACACACACTACCCCCATCCTCCTACGCACACTACCCCCATCCTCCTCCTCCTCCTCCACACACTACCCCCATCCTCCTCCTCACACTACCCCCATCCTCCTCCTCCTCCTCACACTACCCCAATCCTCCTCCTCCTCCTACACACACTACCCCCATCCTCCTCCTCCTCACACTACCCCCATCCTCCTACACACACTACCCCCATCCTCCTACACACACTACCCCCATCCTCCTACACACACTACCCCCATCCTCCTACACACACTACCCCCATCCTCCTCCTCCTCCTACACACACTACCCCCATCCTCCTCCTCCTACACACACTACCCCCATCCTCCTCCTCCTACACACACTACCCCCATCCTCCTCATACACACACTACCCCCATCCTCCTCATACACACACTTCCCCCATCCTCCTCCTCCTACACACACTACCCCCATCCTCCTCATACACACACTACCCCCATCCTCCTCATACACACACTACCCCCATCCTCCTCATACACACACTACCCCCATCCTCCTCATACACACACTTCCCCCATCCTCCTCCTCCTACACACACTACCCCCATCCTCCTCATACACACACTACCCCCATCCTCCTCATACACACACTACCCCCATCCTCCTCATACACACACTACCCCATCCTCCTCCTCCTACACACACTACCCCCATTTTCCTCATACACACACTACCCCCATCCTCCTCCTACACACACTACCCCCATCCTCCTACACACACTACCCCCATCCTCCTCCTCCTACACACACATTACCCCCATCCTCCTCCTACACACACTACTACCCCCATCCTTCTCCTCCTACACACACACACATTACCCCCATCCTCCTCCTCCTACACACAGTACTACCCCCATCCTTCTCCTACACACACACATTACCCCTATCCTCCTCCTCCTCCTACACACACACACTACTACGCCCATCCTCCTCCTCCACACACATTACCCCCATCCTCCTCCTCCACACACATTACCCCCATCTTCCTCCTCCTACACACACTATTACCCCCATCCTTCTACACACACACACACACACTGCCACCCCCCGGCCGCCAACACTATTCCCCACACACTATCCCTGCAGACCGCCATCCCCCGCCCCAAACACACACAGTAATCCTCCGGGGGTTACAATACTCACCCCCGTGGCCGTGCAGCAGTCTGAGGTAAAGGAGCGCGGCGGGGGAGAAGCCTCACGCCGCTACAGCTACTTGTGGACAGGAGAGAGGCGGGGCCGGAGTTTGCGGCCGTCCACTGCGGCCCTCCGTCCAATGAAGAGTGGGGTGATGACGTCATGATGGTGTCCGGACGTACGACGGCACTAAGTGATGCCGAAGTAACAGCAGCATGGGGCCTCTGATAGTGATCTCTCACAGGCCCCGGATGCTGTTATTTCGGCGCTGGCGGGATCAAAAAGACTTTCGGGGCCCCCTCGGACGCAAGGGCCCCCGGGCAGCCGCCTACCTTGCCCAATGGGTAAGACGGCCCTGCCCCGACTCCACACAGAGTTATAGAGGACAGCTGCACCCAGAGCATTATGGGAAAGGAGGAAAATAAAGAAGCTTCAGTGATGACATGTTATTATTACACCGCCAACCTCCTCCATATACCACACTGTGCGAGGATAGCATCCCAGCAACAGAGAGTATACAGAGGGATAAATATATCATAGGAGCAGTATTATAGTAGTTATATTCCTGTATATAGGAGCAGTATTATAGTAGTTATATTCTTGTATATAGGAGCAGTATTATAGTAGTTATATTCCTGTATATAGAAGCAGTATTATAGTAGTTATATTCCTGTATATAGGAGCAGTATTATAGTAGTTATATTCCTGTATATAGGGGGCAGTATTATAGTAGTTATATTCTTGTATATAGGAGCAGTATTATAGTAGTTATATTCCTGTATATAGGAGGCAGTATTATAGTAGTTATATTCCTGTATATAGGAGGCAGTATTATAGTAGTTATATTCCTGTATATAGGAGCAGTATTATAGTAGTTATATTCTTGTATATAGGGGCAGTATTATAGTAGTTATATTCTTGTATATAGGAGCAGTATTATAGTAGTTATATTCCTGTATATAGGAGCAGTATTATAGTAGTTATATTCCTGTATATAGGAGCAGTATTATAATAGTTATATCCCTGTATATAGGGAGCAGTATTATAGTAGTTATATTCATGTATATAGCAGCAGTATTATAGTAGTTATGGCTCAGGGAAGAAACAGAGTGCTGCACATCACACCTATGGCTGATACTAGTGCCGCTTGGCTAAATAAAAAACACATCAGAATTTTGTGTATGAATTGATCAAGCCATACTGCCCCATGTACCTCGTGCCGGTATCTGATACACATGGGTCCCTACACTAAGTCCACACCGTGCCAGTCAGTGGCCACCAACCCCGCAGGCGTGCACAGCCAGGGAACGGGGGCCATGGGACGGCCCTGCAACCCCCATGCCACAGGACCAGACCCAAAAACACCACACCAGAACCCGGCCAGCACCGCCGGCGGAGAAGGTCGCCCCCAAGCAGCACAAGTCTGGATAAGGTATTGCGCTCACCATAGCTGCAGCAAACAGAATGGGAAAAAAACAGGAGGGATTAAAACCATGTGCACTCAGGTGTCTCCTGCTAATTGCGGTCATGTGGGTCTCACCAGGAGGAGTGCAAAACACGGAGAAAAGAGAGAAACAAAATGTGGCTCAGGGAAGAAACAGAGTGCTGCACATCACACCTATGGCTGATACTAGTGCCGCTTGGCTAAATAAAAAACACATCAGAATTTTGTGTATGAATTGATCAAGCCATACTGCCCCATGTACCTCGTGCCGGTATCTGATACACATGGGTCCCTACACTAAGTCCACACCGTTCCATGGCCTCCCTTCCCTGACTGTGCACGGCTGCGGGGGTGGTGGTCGCTGACCGGCACAGTGTGGACTTAGTGTAGGGACCCATGTGTATCAGATACCTGCACGAGGTACATGGGGCAGTGTGGCTTGATCAATTCACATACAGAATTCTGATGTTTTTTATGCAGCCGAGAGGTACTAGTATCAGCCATAGGTGTGAGGTGCAGCAATCTTTTTCTTCCCTGAACCATATTATAGTAGTTATATTCCTGTATATAGGAGCAGTATTATAGTAGTTATATTCCTGTATATAGGAGCAGTATTATAGTAGTTATATTCCTGTATATAGGAGGCAGTATTATAGTAGTTATATTCCTGTATATAGGAGCAGTATTATAGTAGTTATATTCTTGCATATAGGGAGCAGTATTATAGTAGTTATATTCCTGTATATAGGAGCAGTATTATAGTAGTTATATTCTTGTATATAGGAGCAGTATTATAGTAGTTATATCCTTGTATATAGGGGGCAGTATTATAGTAGTTATATTCATGTATATAGCAGCAGTATTATAGTAGTTATATTCCTGTATATAGGAGCAGTAGTATAGTAGTTATATTCCTGTATATAGGAGCAGTATTATAGTAGTTATATTCCTGTATATAGGAGCAGTATTATAGTAGTTATATTCTTGTATATAGGAGCAGTATTATAGTAGTTATATTCCTGTATATAGGAGCAGTATTATAGTAGTTATATTCTTATATATAGGAGCAGTATTATAGTAGTTATATTCCTGTATATAGGGGGCAGTATTATAGTAGTTATATCCTTGTATATAGGAGCAGTATTATAGTAGTTATATTCTTGTATATAGGGGGCAGTATTATAGTAGTTATATTCCTGTATATAGGGGGCAGTATTATAGTAGTTATATTCTTGTATATAGAAGCATTATTATAGTAGTTATATTCCTGTATATAGGAGCAGTATTATAGTAGTTATATCCTTGTATATAGGAGCAGTATTATAGTAGTTATATCCCTGTATATAGGAGCAGTATTATAGTAGTTATATTCCTGTATATAGGAGCAGTATTATAGTAGTTATATTCCTGTATATAGGGGCAGTATTATAGTAGTTATATCCCTGTATATAGGGAGCAGTATTACAGTAGTTATATTCTTGTATATGGGGTCAGTATTATAGTAGTTATATTCCTGTATATAGGAGCAGTATTATAGTAGTTATATCCCTGTATATAGGAGCAGTATTGTAGTATATTCCTGTATATAGGAGCAGTATTATAGTAGTTTTATTCCTGTATATAGGGGGCAGTATTATAGTAGTTATATTCCTGTATATAGGGGGCAGTATTATAGTAGTTATATTCCTGTATATAGGAGCAGTATTATAGTAGTTATATTCCTGTATATAGGGGGCAGTATTATAGTAGTTATATTCTTGTATATAGGAGTAGTATTATAGTAGTTATATTCTTGTATATAGGGGCAGTAATATAGTAGTTATATCCCTGTATATAGGGGGCAGTATTATAGTAGTTATATTCCTGTATATAGGAGCAGTATTATAGTAGTTATATTCCTGTATATAGGAGCAGTATTATAGTATTTTCCTCATATGATGGTAGTTATACATTGTAATGTAGATATAAGTGTAGTAGATACATAATTTCTCTTCTTCTTTTACCTTTAGAGATGAGAAAACATACAGGGTTAGTGAAGAGTTAATTGCCGCACGCCTGGTCAGCCCCGTTCACACATCTGGAGGGTCACGTGTCACTGTGGGCGGGACCTATAGCTTGTCAATGAAAATAGGGGCAAAGGCTCTAACCTGGCAAGCAATCTTATTGGCTTAGGTTTTAGTGGGCGGTCCTTAGTGTATAACAAGTTGAAGGCAGACACGGAGTGGGCGGTAACGGGAGGTGTGGCTTTCCCACAGAGAGGCTGGATTGGTTGCGGCATGTCGTGGGCGTGTACCCAGGAGCGGCTGTGGACCGTGAGCGGACAGTGTGCGGCGGAGACCGGCGGGTGTATGGAGAGAACCGGCCAGGAAGGAGACGCTGCCAGGATCGTGTGTCAGGGTCAGCCGCCGCTGCCGTGAGGAGGGAGCGGGGTCACGTGTGAGGAGGAGGGGCAGCTGCTGCCGGGACTGGATACCTGGACAGGTAGAGTCACGTGACCGCAGGTGTCTCACCTGATGACTGTGTCCATTGTTCTGTTATGTTGTATCCTTATCCCTGGTTACTCGGTATATAGTGTATAGGACGCCGTGTATACCGCCAGGATAGTATATACCATACACTGTATACTGCCAGGATAGTATATACCATACACTGTATACTGCCAGGATAGTATATACTATACACTGTATACTGCCAGGATAGTATATACCATACACTGTATACTGCCAGGATAGTATATACCATACACTGTATACTGCCAGGATAGTATATACCATACACTGTATACTGCCAGGATAGTATATACTATACACTGTATACTGCCAGGATAGTATATACTATACACTGTATACTGCCAGGATAGTATATACCATACACTGTATACTGCCAGGATAGTATATACTATACACTGTATACTGCCAGGATAGTATATACTATACACTGTATACTGCCAGGATAGTATATACTATACACTGTATACTGCCAGGATAGTATATACCATACACTGTATACTGCCAGGATAGTATATACCATACACTGTATACTGCCAGGATAGTATATACTATACACTGTATACTGCCAGGATAGTATATTCTGTATACTGCCAGGATAGTATATACTGTATACTGCCAGGATAGTATATACTGTATACTGCCAGGATAGTATATACTATACACTGTATACTGCCAGGATAGTATATACTATACACTGTATACCGCCAGGATAGTATATACTATACACTGTATACCGCCAGGATAGTATATACCATACACTGTATACTGCCAGGATAGTATATACTATACACTGTATACCGCCAGGATAGTATATACTATACACTGTATACCGCCAGGATAGTATATACTATACACTGTATACTGCCAGGATAGTATATACTATACACTGTATACTGCCAGGATAGTATATACTATACACTGTATACTGCCAGGATAGTATATACTATACACTGTATACTGCCAGGATAGTATATACTATACACTGTATACTGCCAGGATAGTATATACTATACACTGTATACTGCCAGGATAGTATATACTATACACTGTATACCGCCAAATTAGTATATACTATACACTGTATACTGCCAGGATAGTATATACTATACACTGTATATTGCCAGGATAGTATATACTATACACTGTATACTGCCAGGATAGTATATACTATACACTTTATACTGCCAGGATAGTATATACTATACACTGTATACTGCCAGGATAGTATATACCATACACTGTATACTGCCAGGATAGTATATACTATACACTGTATACCGCCAGGATAGTATATACCATACACTGTATACTGCCAGGATAGTATATACCATACACTGTATACTGCCAGGATAGTATATACCATACACTGTATACTGCCAGGATAGTATATACCATACACTGTATACTGCCAGGATAGTATATACTATACACTGTATACTGCCAGGATAGTATATACTATACACTGTATACTGCCAGGATAGTTTATACTATACACTGTATACTGCCAGGATAGTATATACCATACACTGTATACTGCCAGGATAGTATATACCATACACTGTATACTGCCAGGATAGTATATACCATACACTGTATACTGACAGGATAGTATATACCATACACTGTATACTGCCAGGATAGTATATACTATACACTGTATACTGCCAAATTAGTATATACTATACACTGTATACTGCCAAATTAGTATATACTATACACTGTATACTGCCAGGATAGTATATACTATACACTGTATACTGCCAGGATAGTATATACCATACACTGTATACTGCCAGGATAGTATATACTATACACTGTATACCGCCAGGATAGTATATACCATACACTGTATACTGCCAGGATAGTATATACCATACACTGTATACTGCCAGGATAGTATATACCATACACTGTATACTGCCAGGATAGTATATACCATACACTGTATACTGCCAGGATAGTATATACTATACACTGTATACTGCCAGGATAGTATATACTATACACTGTATACTGCCAGGATAGTTTATACTATACACTGTATACTGCCAGGATAGTATATACCATACACTGTATACTGCCAGGATAGTATATACCATACACTGTATACTGCCAGGATAGTATATACCATACACTGTATACTGACAGGATAGTATATACCATACACTGTATACTGCCAGGATAGTATATACTATACACTGTATACTGCCAAATTAGTATATACTATACACTGTATACTGCCAAATTAGTATATACTATACACTGTATACTGCCAGGATAGTATATACTATACACTGTATACTGCCAGGATAGTATATACCATACACTGTATACTGCCAGGATAGTATATACCATACACTGTATACTGCCAGGATAGTATATACCATACACTGTATACTGCCAGGATAGTATATACCATACACTGTATACTGCCAGGATAGTATATACCATACACTGTATACTGCCAGGATAGTATATACCATACACTGTATACTGCCAGGATAGTATATACCATACACTGTATACTGGCAGGATAGTATATACTATACACTGTATACCGCCAGGATAGTATATCATATACAGTGTATACTGCCGGGATAGTATATATTATACACTGTATACTGCCGGGATAGTATATCATATACAGTGTATACTGCCAGGAGGGGCTGTCTACTGTGTGCGGAGGGGCTGTCTACTGTGTGTGGAGGGGCTGTATACTGTATATACTGTGTGCGGAGGGGCTGTATACTGTATATACTGTGTGCAGAGGGGCTGTATACTGTGTGCAGAGGGCTGTACACCTGTATATACTGTGTGCGGAGGGGCTGTACACCTGTATATACTGTGTGCGGAGGGGCTGTACACCTGTATATACTGTGTGCGGAGGGGCTGTACACCTGTATATACTGTGTGCGGAGGGGCTGTATACTGTATATACTGTGTGCGGAGGGGCTGTATACTGTATATACTGTGTGCGGAGGGGCTGTATACTGTATATACTGTGTGCAGAGGGGCTGTATACTGTATATACTGTGTGCAGAGGGGCTGTATACTGTGTGCAGAGGGCTGTACACCTGTATATACTGTGTGTGGATAGGCTGTATGTTGTATATGCTGTGTGCAAAGGGGCTGTATACTGTATATACTGTGTGCGGATGGGCTGTATACTGTATAAGCTCATTGATATACTTCAGTCTGGTCCGATCCCACAGAAGAGATGCCATAAAGCAAACTGCTGAAAAACTTCCTGCTGTCTATGAAAGATCAGATTCTACAGGTCATGTATGGGGTCCTGCAGACCAGTCAGAGCCCAGTCACCCCTGAAAGTGTCTACATTGGTCATCATACATGGAGCATTGGAGGAAGCCACCTGGTCTGAGGGATCACGTTACACCATGTGGATGACTGGGTGCGTTTGTGTCACTTACCTGGGGAAGAGATGGCACCATGATGCATTATGGGAAGAAAACAAGATGGCTGGGGCAGTGTGATGGGCAATGTTCTGCTGGAGACCTTGTGTCCTGGCATCATGTGGATGTTACTGTGACACCGACCACCTACCTGACCATTGTACACACCAAGCCCCCCCATCATGGCAGCCGGACCCCGTAATGGCAGCAGATAATCCCCCGGGGGCCACACTGCAGACATTGTACAGGACGGCCTCCAGATTCCCCAGATCTCCATCCCATCGACCATCTGCGGCAGGTGCTGGATTGTCATCACTCCCATCATCCTCCCCACCAGCCAGGTATTGAGTATTGCTATAGATTATCCCATCAGGACGGCAGTGATTTGGAGGGTGGGGGTTGTGATCGCCATTGTTTGCACCATCATCAGTATCATCCTCTCTTCACCTGGAGATCCTTGATGGACGGCAGCACCAGGAACAAGGTGTTGGCGCTGGTACACCGCAGCAGCTGTCATCTCACGTTCACCATATTGATGAGCCTCCCTAATGTTTCCTGCTGTTTATCTGCTGACGTCGGCTTCTGGTTATTCTGACCGATGATCTCAGCCTCACCTCCCCTGAACCTGCCCCCAGATCAGAGCAATTCCACCATACATAGAGATCTCTGCTGTCTGTTACATCACCGGCCGTTCAGCAGACGCCATGGCTGTGGGCAATGTGTCAGTGACAACCGGTGACTGGGGGGGCTTCTCCATCTTCCTGTATCTGGATCTATAGATATAAAGGGGAGCCCCCCAGGGTTGGGCTGGTTTGGGGGTTCCTTCAGTTCTTGCGGACCATAATTTATCCAGAACATCGAAGATCAGATGTGAAATCTGTAATTTTCCAGAGCATCCATGGTCGGAACGTTTCCTGGAATTTCTTAATTCGAGGAATTTTCCTACTTTGTGGATGAAGATTAATGGTGGTGTAATTATATTTTCTGCAAGTCTCTGCTATAGTTTTACTACACTCCAAGCTAAATGAATCTGCTGTGATCTATTGGGCGCCAAACTTATTCCTTGCGTTTTGCCTGGTGCAAAACTGATCCCTTACGTCGTGCCTGGCGCAAAACTGATCCCCTGCGCTCTGCCTGGCGTAAAACTGATCCCCTGCGCTCTGCCTGGCGTAAAATTGATCCCCTGCGCCGTGCCTGGCGCAAAACTGATCCCTTGCATCGCGCCTGGCGCAAAACTGATCCCTTGCGTCGTGCCTGGCGTAAAACTGATCCCTTGCATCGCGCCTGGCGCAAAACTGATCCCCTGCGCTCTGCCTGGCGCAAAACTGATCCCTTGCGACGCGCCTGGCGCAAAACTGATCTGGAACGATCAGATTCATAGAACCCTAAAGCGACAGTCCCTGATCGTGCCCCCCCACCCCCCGCTGTCATCTGAAGTGTTCCTGACCCTTCTAACTCCGCCCCCCAGACTAGTCGACCCTCTCTTACTCCTATGTCATTTCCAGGCTCCTCTAATCCTAAACGTGTCCATCAATAATTGATGGCGGGTAGACGGGAAGCGTTCAGGCGGATGAGGAGCCCAAATGACCTGTTTATTAGCCAACTAATGGCCGAGCTCTCAAGACCACTTAAGACCCTAATCCCGTAAAACAGCCCCGGACCCCCGCTAAGTGCTCATTAACCTGGTTTCCTTTACATTGTAATGGGGCCTTCTTAAAGGGTTAATCCAGCCAGGAGTGTTTTATCACCTCTTCCCCTTTAAGAAGGAAGATTCCCAGGGCTATGGGAAAGCTGGGTGACGTTCAGATCTACACCATTCGTCGGCCCATGATGGCAATGCTGTCCTGATGCAGTGATGGTGCCCCCAGTGCTCTCTTCTCAGGACTCCCATCATGCATCGTGGGAGTCCTAGCTTAGCAGCAGCCTGCATGACACGTGTTGGGCTTGACACCATCACTGACACCTTTTATATAACGTTATAATGACTTGCATAGCACATAGCTCAGCACCGGTTATATTTAGTGCAGCGCTTGTTGCGGGGAAGAAAACGGTCAGATTTAATTTTAGCGTTTTTTTTAAACTCCTTCCGTTTTGAGGCACCTCCTGTTTTGGTAATGGGATATTTCATGCAATATGATGGAACCGTTGGCATCAGGATGTGTTCACACTGTGCCGTCACTTTGATGAAAAGTCCAAAATTTCAACTTTTTTTTTTTTTTTTTTTTTTTTTTTTAATCCTCTGGTGCCAGAGATTTGTCATTTGTCTATTAAAATATCTCCAGTCTCCAAGTACATATCAGCTGCTGTATGTCCTGCAGGTAGTGGTGTATTTTGGACAGTCCCTGACAAAGACAGAGATGGCAGCACTGTGTCAGACTGGAAAGAATACACCCCTTCCTGCAGGACATACAGCAGCTGATAAGTACTGGACAACTGGAGATTTATTAATAGAAGTGACAAATCTCCAAAAAAAAAAAAACATGTGGTGTCAACATGTGGTGATCCCTAACCTGGGGCTCTCAGCGCTTGTGGAACTATAACTCCCAGCATGCCCTGACAGCCAAAAGCTGCCTTTGCTCGCTGGGAGTTGTAGTTTCTCATCACCCAGGAAACGTCAGCAGGGGACATTCAGTTATCACGTACGCCATTCTTCCCGTCCATCCATCACCCGCCACCTCCTCGGTGTGTGTTTGTTCCTTATACATGCTCCCTAGGTGACCAGCGCCCCGGGGGGTCACGTGTCAGCTCCTGACCATTGCTTGCTGTCAGTGTACGCTCCGTTTTTTGTGCTGCCGTGTCGTTGAAATTCGAAACCAGATTTCCCATTGAGGTGAATGGGTCTCAAATTTCATACAGATTCCAACATGAAATCAGATTTATATTCACCTATGCTGCGTTTACACGGAGCGATAATTCGCCCGATCGTACGATTAACGATATCGAAAGAACAATGTTTTTTTTTTTTTTAGAACAATCAGTGTTTAGACGGAACGATTTATCGTATAGAAAAATCGTTTTGCGATCGTTTAAGGTCACGCATAGGTCAAATCAGTGAACGACTGCTTACACGGAACGATCTGCGAATTTTTTGCGAACGACGATTTTAGAACATGTAAGATCAAAATGAACGATTTCTCGCTCGTCGCTTGATCGTTCGCTGCGTTTACACGTACGATTATCGTTCGAACTCTAATCCTTGCACAGAAATCCGACCGCCGGCGTCCGATTTCTCTAGAGAATACGCGTCACGTTACGTCCGACCTGTGCGGATATAGCAGATACAGTGACTGTAGAGGCATGCTGGGAGTTGTAGTTTTGTAGCACCCAGAGAGCCACCATATGTCATTTTGCGTTGTTGTGTGCGGTGTTTGTTACGGTTGTATACCTTGCACTAGGATGGAGACCGGATGAATGCGGAGGCGGCCTATATGGCAGTATGTATGCTACATGTGACTGTAGGTAATCCAGCATTCTCCATACATAATATATAACCTCTGTGACACTTACAGGAGCGCTCTGTGTGTTATAGGAAGAGCTGCTGGAGCCACCCAACATATGTAGAGATGTAGCAGAGCTGTTTCTGTTGATCACTGAGAATGATTGATTGACCTGTAGTTCTATGGAACCCGGCACACCGACTGACTATAACCAGGAACTGTGACACATGGCAACCTGCTCGGCTCTGCTTCATCTCTCTGTAATTGCTTATCTGAGCCGCATATAGGGACAATAGGGATTTTCCTGGACTCCTGACTGATACATTGTACATAACTAGTCCTGCTCTCATCTGTATCCAGTGTAGACAATGCTCTGTGAGCTCCAGACTGATACATTGTACATAGCTAGTCCTGCTCTCAGCTGTATCCAGTGTAGACAATGCTCTGTGAGCTCTACAGCCTGGACCCCAGACTGATACATTGTACATAGCTAGTCCTGCTCTCAGTTGTATCCAGTGTAGACAATGCTCTGTGAGCTTCAGACTGATACATTGTACATAGCTAGTTCTGCTCTCAGCTGTATCCAGTGTAGACAATGCTCTGTGAGCTCCAGACTGATACATAGTACATAGCTAGTCCTGCTCTCAGCTGTATCCAGTGTAGACAATGCTCTGTGAGCCCTACAGCCTGGACTCCAGACTGATACATTGTACATAGCTAGTCTTGCTCTCAGTTATATCCAGTGTAGACAATGCTCTGTGAGCTCCAGACTGATACATAATGTTTCCAGTTTTGGATGATCAGGATAAGATTTTCCAGGAGGCTCTGCATTGGGGAGTAATGCTCTGCGGGGTGGAGTGACGCTCTGCAGACAGCTGACACACCGTCTTCAGGGATTAGGGAGCAGGTGATCTCTCCGCCGCCCGGTCACCTTTTTAGATGTAAATTGTTGTGTTGTGTGGCGCCTCCTCCACCCTCCGTGTGCCATCTGGTGTCCCCGGGCTGCAGCGAGGAGCAGGGTCCCCGGGGGGGCGTCATCTGTACGGTTATTTTATACTAAATATTTAATAAGCCATCAACCCCCCGGGGCTGGTTACTGGTCCGCGGCTGTGAGGACTTCAGATGGTGCCCGGGCACAGTCCTAGTGATGGTGAATGGGATAACCTCCCTGCAACCATAGAAGAACCAACATGAGAGAGAATAAAAGGACCGACACAAGAAGCAGCGCCACCCTTGTCCTTAGGGGGGGGGGGTGGTATTGCAGTCAGACCAAACACTGACTATGGTGGCACTGGACCACTATTGTAATCTAACCCCTCTATTAGGTGGCCTATTGGAGTCTTGTAATAAGGAATGGCCTGGAATAGGTGACCTGTGAGGGTCTTGTAGTAACAGGGGGGCTCCTCTGGTCGGGACCTCTCTTCTTGGCACTCAATGGGCTTGATAGAAGGATAAGGAGACATGACACTCCTCCTCCTGCACATTGGTGGTGGTCTCCGCCCATGGGACCCCCACTCATATATTCGTTTGACAAGACCTAAATAGGTTATTTCCATTCACCGACTGCAAGAAGTGACAGCAAAATGGACACCCCCTTTAAGTGAAAAACGGAACGACGTGCAAGGTCCTTTGTGGGCGGAGCATGACACAGACCCCATTTTGGGTGGATTTGAATCCCTGTGTCATGCTCTGCTTCCCAGGCCATACACAGTGTGACAATATTACCTGTAATGTTCCTATAGTTCATCAAAATCAACTGGTCCCAGCAAGTGCCAGAGATTTGTAATTTACTTTTATTAAAAAAATAAAAAAAATCTTCAGTCTTCCAGTACTTATCAGCTGCTGTATGCCCTGCAGGAAGTGGTGTTTTCTCGCCAGTCTGACACACTGCTCTCTGCTGCCACCTCTGTCCATTTCAGGAACTGTCCAGAGCAGGAGAGGTTTTCTATGGGGATTTGCTGCTGCTCTGGACAGCTCCTGACATGAACAGAGGTGGCAGCAGAGAGCACTGTGTCAGACTTCCTGCATGACATACAGCAGCTGATAAGTACTGGAAGACTGGAGATTTTTTTTTTTTTTTATAGAAGTAAATTACAAATCTCTTGCGCTTTCTGGCACCATCTAATTTGAAAGAAAAACATTTTTTTTTAACTACCCCTTTAAGAAAAAATGTTGTTTCGTCATTTGTCCCTCCTGTATCTCTACCATATCAGGTGTCAGTTGTCTCCTGGGTCCTAGCTCCTAATAAGCCTTACTCCTAGGATAAGCTCTTGGTTGTAGACTTCACAGATCTGGATATATGGGGTGATTCCAGTCGGTGTGAAGGTGTCGCCTATGGCCAGGAATGCAGTGTTGACACAATCTTACCCTATGATGGTATTTAAGGTGTGCCAGGGTGTATTTAAAGGGAACTTTCAGCTTTACAGCCATATTTTATTGTTACAGTGGATCTAAATAGCGAATATTTGTATAAAATCTCCTCTCTGTTTTGTGTATACAGCTTCTATGCAGAGCAATGTGTCTCTATGGTAACAGACTACAAACAGCCCCCTGTGTAGTCAGATCCTGCAGTCATACACCGATCTCCTTTTACTACTTGCTGGCATCCATTTGCAATAAAAAAAAAATGATAATTCCTTCCATACTTGTTATCTGCTGCTGCTTTCTGCTGAAGACACAAAAATCTGTCTGTCAACCTTTCTCTCTGTCCCTCCCCGCTCCCTTCTGCGACTGAGGCTGATGTAAACCAGTGACCCTGACAGGCTGTATCTGCAACGTTGTAGCTTCTTTGTAATGCTGTGAGGGTTATTCTGAGGTCAGGTTGCTAATGAACCCACTTTGATTAACCCTCCCAAAATGTTACAGATAAAGCCTGCCAGGGACAGAGAGAGGCTCACACAGATTTTTGTGTTTTCAGCAGAATGCAGCAGCTCAGAACAGGGGGAAGGAGACGGAATAGATAATAACAAGTGTGGAAGGAATTGTTAGTCTCACCATGGGCAGCAACATATCAAAAGTTATGTTTGAGTGGAACACCCCTTTAAAAGCTGTAATGGGGGTATACCTTGCTGACCCTGGGCCCCTTACCAATAACTTGGTCTCTTGCCATCTTTTAGGCAACAAAGGACCTCTGTTCTTTTGCATGATGGGGGTCCTTTGGGTCGGACTCCCACTGACCGGCTAGTTATCATCTAACCTGTGTGTAGGCGATTCCTTAAAGGGGGTAATCCCAAGGTTTAAACATATGAGAAGAAATTGGTGTTTCCCTTAAAATTATCTTGTAGCATCTGGTCTAAGGGAGTCTCTGTATACTTGTGGAATCTCATTTCTTGGAGGTCTGACAGCGCCACCCCTGGCCAGAGGTGGAGTGTGGTACTACAGCTCATAGACAGCCCATTGAATAGACTGTATAGAGAGGGTATAGAGAGGGAATAATTGTATGTCCTCTCTTCTGACCCAGGAGTCGCTCTGGGACGGCTGAAGATGTCTGACAATGGTATAGACATCGATGATAAACCTCCAGCCCCGCCCCTGAGGAACACCAGCACATTCATTGGAGGAAACGTGAAGGACACAGTCAACCATGGATCACGGCCACTTCCCCCAAACCCAGAGAAGAAGAAGAAGGCGGACAGGCTGCTGAACATGCTGCCCAGGACTGGAGACAAAAGTACAGTATTGTATATAGCGCCCCCTATGGGTGTGCCAGTACAGTATTGTGTATAGTTATAGAGCGCCCCCTATGGGTGTGGCAGTACAGTATATAGTTATAGAGTGCCCCCTATGGGTGTGGTAGTACAGTATTGTGTATAGTTATATAGCGCCCCCTATGGGTGTGCCAGTACAGTATATAGATATAGAGCGCCCCCTATGGGTGTGGTAGTACAGTATTGTATAGAGCGCCCCCTATGGGTGTGCCAGTACAGTATATAGATATAGAGCGCCCCCTATGGGTGTGGTAGTACAGTATTGTATAGAGCGCCCCCTATGGGAGTGCCAGTACAGTATATAGATATAGTGCGCCTCCTATGAGTGTGGCAGTACAGTATATAGTTATAGAGCGCCCCCTATGGGTGTGGCAGTACAGTATATAGTTATAGAGCGCCCCCTATGGGTGTGGCAGTACAGTATATAGTTATAGAGCGCCCCCTATGGGTGTGGCAGTACAGTATATAGTTATAGAGCGCCCCCTATGGGTGTCCCAGTACAGTATATAGTTATAGAGCGCCCCCTATGGGTGTGGTAGTACAGTATATTGTTATAGAGCGCCCCCTATGGGTGTGGCAGTACAGTATATAGTTATAGAGCGCCCCCTATGGGTGTGGCAGTACAGTATATAGTTATAGAGCGCCCCCTATGGGTGTCCCAGTACAGTATATAGTTATAGAGCGCCCCCTATGGGTGTGGCAGTACAGTATATAGTTATGGAGCGCCCCCTATGGGTGTGGCAGTACAGTATATAGTTATGGAGCGCCCCCTATGGGTGTGGCAGTACAGTATATAGTTATAGAGCGCCCCCTATGGATGTGGCAGTACAGTATATAGTTATAGAGCGCCCCCTATGGGTGTGGCAGTACAGTATATAGTTATAGAGCGCCCCCTATGGATGTGGCAGTACAGTATATAGTTATAGAGCGCCCCCTATGGGTGTGGTAGTACAGTATTGTATAGAGCGCCCCCTATGGGTGTGCCAGTACAGTATATAAATATAGAGCGCCCCCTATGGGTGTGGTAGTACAGTATTGTATAGAGCGCCCCCTATGGGTGTGCCAGTACAGTATATAAATATAGAGCGCCCCCTATGGGTGTGCCAGTACAGTTTATAGATATAGAGCGCCCCCTATGGGTGTGCCAGTACAGTATATAGATATAGAGCGCCCCCTATGGGTGTGGTAGTACAGTATTGTATAGAGCGCCCCCTATGGGTGTGCCAGTACAGTATATAGTTATAGAGCGCCCCCTATGGGTGTGGTTCTACGGTATTGTATAGAGCGCCCCCTATGGGTGTGCCAGTACAGTATATAGATATAGAGCGCCCCCTATGGGTGTGGCAGTACAGTATATAGTTATAGAGCGCCCCCTATGGGTGTGGTAGTACAGTATTGTATAGAGCGCCCCCTATGGGTGTGCCAGTACAGTATATAGATATAGAGCGCCCCCTATGGGTTTGGCAGTACAGTATAGTATATACACAAGGCTTTATATATCTATTATATACACAAGGTGTTATATATCTGTGATGGTGTGATCCCTCTCCTCCGCACAGATGGAACAGGTGTACATACGCTCTCACACCCTGTGATATTACGCCTGCTCACATGTGCTGCTCTGTGGGGGGGATGGGCAGGGGGCAGAGGCTATGACAAGGCTTCACATCACTGTCTGAGGTTTTTTTTGTATTTTTGTGTTTATTTGTAATTTGTCTTTGTTGCCGTTTTTTTAAATAAACCCTGTGCGTTATAGTGACTGTATTACAGCAGCACCTGGACATGGACACAATGGACTAGAGGGGACCCTGCTCATTTCTATGGGAGAGGTTGTTTAGACATGCTGTGTGATCCAGGCAGAAGGAGTGGGAGGGGGAGAGATGCGATGTATTATGAAGGTACTCCTGCGTGTGATAAGGAGGAGACTGCTGAAAGTGATCTGCATAGATTAGGAAGTCTCAGCTTAGTACGGGGCCTAGTGGCCCGAATGGGGACTGTACGGGGCCTCGTGGCCCGAATGGGGACTGTACGGGGCCTCGTGGCCCGAATGGGGACTGTACGGGGCCTAGTGGCCCGAATGGGGACTGTACGGGGCCTAGTGGCCCGAATGGGGACTGTACGGGGCCTGGTGGCCCGAATGGGGACTGTACGGGGCCTGGTGGCCCGAATGGGGACTGTACTGGGCCTGGTGGCCCGAATGGGGACTGTACTGGGCCTGGTGGCCCGAATGGGGACTGTACTGGGCCTGGTGGCCCGAATGGGGACTGTACGGGGCCTGGTGGCCCGAATGGGGACTGTACGGGGCCTGGTGGCCCGAATGGGGACTGTACGGGGCCTGGTGGCCCGAATGGGGACTGTACGGGGCCTGGTGGCCCGAATGGGGACTGTACGGGGCCTGGTGGCCCGAATGGGGACTGTACGGGGCCTGGTGGCCCGAATGGGGACTGTACGGGGCCTGGTGGCCCGAATGGGGACTGTACGGGGCCTGGTGGCCCGAATGGGGACTGTACGGGGCCTGGTGGCCCGAATGGGGACTGTACGGGGCCTGGTGGCCCGAATGGGGACTGTACGGGGCCTGGTGGCCCGAATGGGGACTGTACGGGGGCCTGGTGGCCCGAATGGGGACTGTACGGGGGCCTGGTGGCCCGAATGGGGACTGTACGGGGGCCTGGTGGCCCGAATGGGGACTGTACGGGGGCCTGGTGGCCCGAATGGGGACTGTACGGGGGCCTGGTGGCCCGAATGGGGACTGTACGGGGGCCTGGTGGCCCGAATGGGGACTGTAGGGGGCCTGGTGGCCCGAATGGGGACGGTACGGGGCCTGGTGGCCCGAATGGGGACGGTACGGGGCCTGGTGGCCCGAATGGGGACGGTACGGGGCCTGGTGGCCCGAATGGGGACGGTACGGGGCCTGGTGGCCCGAATGGGGACGGTACGGGGCCTGGTGGCCCGAATGGGGACGGTACGGGGCCTGGTGGCCCGAATGGGGACGGTACGGGGCCTGGTGGCCCGAATGGGGACTGTACGGGGCCTGGTGGCCCGAATGGGGACGGTACGGGGCCTGGTGGCCCGAATGGGGACGGTACGGGGCCTGGTGGCCCGAATGGGGACGGTACGGGGCCTGGTGGCCCGAATGGGGACGGTACGGGGCCTGGTGGCCCGAATGGGGACTGCAACTTTTAAAGCAAACCTGTGACTTCAAAAAACTTTTGACATGTTGTACAGACGTGCCAAATGTTATGATCGGTGGGTTACTGAGTGTTCAGACCCCAACTGATCTCCAGAATAAAGGGGGAAACTGCAGATGTCCCTATAGACTTTTTATAGCAGTCCGTCTTGGTCATGTGGACAGAACTGGGAGAGAACACTCCTAACATTCACCTCTCGCCTATATATAGTGATTAGTGGGGGTCTTGTCACTGAGACCCCAACTGATAAAAACTTTCGACAAAAGACAGTCCCCATGGCGGTTCCCGACCTCCCGTCTATAGTATAACACACCACCTCACTTTTTTTCCACCGTTTTACAAGCCCTGTAAATTCTTTATGGTCCGATTTGACGGGATGAACTCTCTACGGTCGTTTGATTCATCGATGCGATGACATCAGCTCCAGAATCTTTATCCTGCAAACGTTGTTTATTTGAAGGTTTACGAGTGAGATCTAATTATGCACCTGCTTTATTGTTCGCGGAAGCGGCCATTTTGTACACTTTGACCTTGAGTTAGAGGGGGGGAAAAAAGATTAAAAAAAAAATGGAACAGCTGACTAGTGACAACCAATGAGATCATGGGCCTTGTTTTCTAACCTGCTGTGGAAAGATTAAAGCAGGAATTTGATTGGTCGCTATGGGCATCCACTTTCACCATTGTGTGAGGATCCTCGGCTTGTATTTTCCAGCTAACAAGAAGAAGGAGAAGGAAAGGCCAGAGATCTCCCTCCCGTCAGACTTTGAGCACACCCTCCATGTTGGCTTTGATGCCGTGACGGGAAAGTTCACTGTAAGTAGAGGATGGTGAAAAAGGGAATTTAAAGGAGAAGTCCGGCAAATAAATTTATTTAATTATTGTATTGCCCCCCAAAAGTTATACAAATCCCCAATATACACTTATTACGGGAAATGCACATAAAGTGCTTTTTCCCTGCACTTACTACTGCACCAAGGCTTCACTTCCTGGATAACATGGTGATGTCACTTCCTGGATAACATGGTGATGTCACTTCCTGGATAACATGGTGATGTCACTTCCTGGATAACATGGTGATGTCACTTCCTGGATAACATGGTGATGTCACTTCCTGGATAACATGGTGACGCCACTTCCTGGATAACATGGTGACGCCACTTCCTGGATAACATGGTGACGCCACTTCCTGGATAACATGGTGACGCCACTTCCTGGATAACATGGTGTGACGCCACTTCCTGGATAACATGGTGACGCCACTTCCTGGATAACATGGTGACGTCACTTCCTGGATAACATGGTGACGTCACTTCCTGGATAACATGGTCACGTCACTTCCTGGATAACATGGTGTGGTCATGATCCGACTCCCAGAGCTGTGCGGGCTGTGGCTGCTGGGGAGGATGATGGCTGGGGGACACTGAGGGAAAGAGGGCACTGGAGGGACACAGAGCATCCCCCTGCCATCGTCCTCTCCAGCAGCCACAGCCCGCACAGCTCTGGGAGTTGGGTCATGACAACACCATGTTATCCAGGAAGTGACGTCACCATGTTATCCAGGAAGTGACGTCACCATGTTATCCAGGAAGTGACATCACCATGTTATCCAGGAAGTGAAGCCTTGATGCAGTAGTAAGTGCAGGAAAAAAAAGCACTTAATAAGCATTTCCTGTAATAAGTGTATATTGGGGATTTGTATAACTTGGGGGGGGGGGGGGGGCAATACAGTTCACAGCGGCAGTTTACTTTAATAAAAAATTTCACCTGACTTCTCCTTTAAAGGTTCAAAATGTTTTAACAGATTTTGTGATTTTCTGACTTTTTCCTCAATCTCATCTAGAGCTGCTTTTGAAATTCTCTTGGTTGTCCTTGGAAACAGACAGCGGTTTAGCTCCACGCTGCTGTCAGTCATGTGATGTAACAACTCTGCATCTGAGCTCCCATGATGCACTGCTCTCTGGCTAAAATAATCCAACAGAATTCCGATCTTTATTTTTATTTTTTTTATTTCATTTAAGCTGTAGATTGGACTCAAGATGAAATTATTACATGACTTCGTACGTCTTACATCCATTGTTATAGATTCTGCAGTGTGGGCAGCACGGCCCCTCTAATGCCTCCAGTGGCTGCATCGAGAACTGCAGGACTGCTCAAGCTGGGACTAGGGCTTGAGCAGCCCTGTAGTTCTTGAGACTGAAGGCAGGAGAAGAATGTGTTACCAATACTGCAAGCTGTAAAGGCATCTGTGCCCATAACACATTACATGGGTGAGCCTTAGGAGAGTGGCACCTGCATCCTGCTGGAAGGGACTGCTGGGTGGAGCATTACAGGTGCTCCTGGCCAGGCAAGGTCTTGGTTCCTGGCAGAGATCCTGTATTGGTGTTTTATAGATGCCAGCATAGTCACCGCCGAGTAACATTTCTCATATTGATGTGGTCTTATGTAAAACGGCTAGAGGGGCTTTAGGACCCATTCTGGCATTGGGTCAGAAGTCGGCTGCACCTTCATCCCCCTCTTTCCCTCTGCCAATATATTACAGTAAAAGTTTGTAGGGACATAGAAGGTTTTTGTATGTTTACAGTGAAAGTGATTGTTATTATTATTAAATTGTTTATATATTTAATTCCTTGTATCCTGTACCTGTGCAGGGAATGCCGGAACAATGGGCACGATTGTTACAGACTTCCCAAATTTCAGAAGAAGAACAGAAAAAGAATCCTCAGGCTGTGCTGGATGTACTGAAGTTCTATGACTCCAAGAAAACCACCAACAGCCAGAAATACATGAGCTTCACAGGTAGCGGTATATTCTATAGAGGGCGGTATTATAGTAGTTATATTCCTGTATATAGGAGGCAGTATTATAGTAGTTATATTCCTGTATATAGGAGCAGTATTATAGTAGTTATATTCTTGTATATAGGGGGCAGTATTATAGTAGTTATATTCTTGTATATAGCAGTATTATAGTAGTTATATTCTTGTATATAGGAGGCAGTATTATAGTAGTTATATTCCTGTATATAGGGGCAGTATTATAGTAGTTATATTCTTGTATATAGGAGGCAGTATTATAGTAGTTATATTCCTGTATATAGGAGCAGTATTATAGTAGTTATATTCTTGTATATAGGAGCAGTATTATAGTAGTTATATTCTTGTATATAGGAGCAGTATTATAGTAGTTATATTCCTGTATATAGGGGCAGTATTATAGTAGTTATATTCTTGTATATAGGAGCAGTATTATAGTAGTTATATTCTTGTATATAGGAGCAGTATTATAGTAGTTATATTCTTGTATATAGGAGCAGTATTATAGTAGTTATATTCCTGTATATAGGGGCAGTATTATAGTAGTTATATTCCTGTATATAGGGGCAGTATTATAATAGTTATAGTCTTGTATATAGGAGCAGTATTATAGTAGTTATATTCTTGTACATAGCAGTCAGTATCTGTTTGTTAGGATGATGTAATATCTCACATTGAGCGGTATTGTCAGCGGGTTTATATCCCAGTTAGTCACTGATAAGCTTCCACTCTTTTTGTGCACTGTCCAGCAATACAGTGTAATTGTTTCCGCTATGAGTCATGGTCGCCCCCCTCTGCCGGTCTCAGACGTGTCCGCGTTGTTTGTGTTGGCGGTTCTCCTGCAGCTGACTCGGCTACCGGCATGGCTCAGCACTGTCTTGTATGTGATGGTGTTCTGAGGATGAGCAGACAGACCGTGAGGATTAGGCCGGGGGGTGTAAGGTAACTGGGTATAAACAGGACGTGTAATGGGATTTCTTGTTACTTTGCAGATAATGATCTCGATGCTTACAAGCCGTCTGACAGTGCGGTAAGTTCACCAGTAAAGAATATGCTGCAATCCTATGGCAGACCTGGGGGGTCATTGGCCCCCAGAGCGAACAATCAGTCTGTTGCCATATGGTAAATGGCTGACAGTGAGAGGTTCCTATCATTTACAGTCACTATTGACCATGTCATCTCGGGGGTTAAACCACCAGGACAGGAGTTTTCTTTGATCCTGGCGGGGGCAGGGCTGTATATAATATGGCGCCATCTATAGTCCTGATGGTGGATTTCTGTGATAAAATGTGTATGGAACTTTAAAGGGGTATTCCGCCCAGACATAACTTTTGATATGTTGCTGCCCATGATGAGACTAACAATTCCTTCCATACTTGTTGTTATCTATTCAGTCTCCTTCCCCCAGTTCTCAGCTGCTGCTTTCTGTTGAAGACAGAAAAATCTGTGTGTGAACTTTTCTCTGTCTCCCCCTCCCTTCTGAGACTGCTGATGTAAACAAGTCCTTGGCAGGCTTTATCTGCAACACTGTAGCTTCTTTGTATTGCTGGGGGGGGTTATTGAGTTGCTGATGAACTCACTGTGATTAACCCTCCCAGCATTACAAAGAAGCTACAATTTTGCAGATAAAGCCTGCCAGGGACTTGTTTACATCAGCCGTTTCGGAAGGGGGAGATGGAGAGAAAAACTGACGCACAGATTTTTGTGTCTTCAGCAGAAAGCAGCAGCTGAGAACTGGGGGAAGGAGACTTAATTGATAATAACAAGTATGGAAGGAATTGTTAGTCTCACCATGGGCAGCAGCATATTAAAAGTTATGTTTGACTGCAATACCCCTTTAATAGTGATCCTTCTGCTTGTCACCCAGCTTTCCCAGGCTCCTCAATGGCTCGCCTTTCTAGATAGTCAATATGTTAAAGAACCGAATGGCTTCACTTTCCCACACCCAATTTTTAGACTTCTTCCTATTAACGCAATGATGGGTCCCCTACCGCCATACTGATAGATATCGGAGAAGGTTTGACGTTCAGTTGCCTTAGAAAGCTGAGTGACAACCTCCATGGTGTCTGCTGTACCCTTTCTGCTCCACGCGTCATCTCCCAGGCGACTATTGCTATAATACCAGGCGTATACAGTATGTCATTCAGGGGCCAGGAAAGCTGGGTGAGAGCTGTCATAGCTCCCTCACTTTCCCATGACTCCTTTCCCAGGTGTCTGAATGGCGCCTTAGGTGTGCAGCCCTGCTGAGCCGGATTACTGGGCAGATCTGACAGTCAGGAGTCTGGAAAAGCTGGATGAGTAAACCACAACGGCTCCTTATGTGAATGGGATGTATCTGGTCTTATGTAGGAGATGGCGGCCATATTGTTGGCAGAGGATTAACCCCGTCATGTTCAGCGAACAGGATCTCCACGTCCTTTGACCACAGGAACTTGGCGTCGGCCGCCACATGTGCTGAACATTTACCGCCGCCGCCTCATGGGGGTTTTCCACTTTCATGACTTCTCCCTTAGAATTAAGAATTTACAATTCCGTTTGTAATTTTATTTCTTTTTTAAAATAACTTTCATGTAGATGAAGGGATTTTATTTAAAAAAGAAATATGAGCTGTCCAGGCTTAGGAAAAACACGGCCGCTTTCTACCAGGATCCTCCCCATCATCATCCTCAGTCTGGGTATTGCAGCTCTTCTCTATTGAAGTGAATGGGTTGTAATACCACACACAACCTGAGGACAAGGGGTGGCGCTGTTTTTGCAGGAAACTAGCTGTGTTTCATCCTTCATGTTTCCCAGGGCTGTTGGTAGCTAGGCCATAGTGGCCATAGTGTCAGACTGGAGAGAATACACCACTTCCTGCAGGACATACAGCAGCTGATAAGTACTGAAAGACTTGAGAATTTTTAATAGAAGTAAATTAGAAATCTCTGGCACTTTCTTTCACCAGTTGATATGAAAGAAAAAAAAACATTTTTTGGCTGAACTAACCCATTAAATAAAACTGAAGTGGTCACCGCTCCGCCCCTTTGAGGCAGCCCATATACTTTTATACAAAAGTCTGACAAACCTGCACCTTTAGCCGACAGTATAAGGTGTATGGGGGGCTCCCGACATCATTAATGTTGTACATACACGGCAGGTGGCAGCTACCAGTGGCCGGGATCAGAGATAAGTCTTAGCTCTGCTGTTTGACCACTTAGTTCAGGGATGGGGAACCTGCGGCTCTCCAGCTGTTGCAAAACTACAACCCCCATGATGCCTGGATGGCCAAAGGCTGTCCTGGCATCATGGGGGTTGAAGTTTTACAAGTTTATCTGGAGATAAACCTTTACATGTAATGTACCTTACATTATACTAGAATAATCCTACATATCACTGCAGAACTCAAGAGTCGTCTCCGAAGTCCCCGATGTCCCCCCAGTGTGTGAGGATGAAGACGACGAAGAAGAGCCCGCCGCTCCTCCTGCTGTGGCACCACGTCCTTTCTATACAATGTCGGTGAGTACAACAACTACAACCTATGTGTCCTATGTACAGGGGGCAGTATTATAGTAGTTATATTCCTGTATATAGGAGCAGTATTATAGTAGTTATATTCTTGTATATAGGGGGCAGTATTATAGTAGTTATATTCTTGTATGTAGGAGGCAGTATTATAGTAGTTATATTCCTGTATATATGAGCAGTATTATAGTAGTTATATTCCTGTATATAGGAGGAGTATTATAGTAGATATATTCTTGTATATAGGAGCAGTATTATAGTAGTTATATTCCTTTATATAGGAGCAGTATTATAGTAGTTATATTCCTGTATATAGGAAGCAGTATTATAGTAGTTATATTCTTGTATATAGGGGCAGTATTATAGTAGTTATATTCTTGTATATAGGAGCAGTATTATAGTAGTTATTTTCTTGTATATAGGAGCAGTATTATAGTAGTTATATTCTTGTATATAGGAGCAGTATTATAGTAGTTATATTCCTGTATATAGGAGCAGTATTATAGTAGTTATATTCTTGTATATAGGGGGCAGTATTATAGTAGTTATATTCTTGTATATAGGGGGCAGTGTTATAGTAGTTATATTCTTGTATATAGGAGCAGTATTATATTAGTTATATTCTTGTATATAGGAGCAGTATTATAGTAGTTATATTTGTGTATATAGGGGCAGTATTATAGTAGTTATATTCCTGTATATAGCAGCAGTATTATAGTAGTTATATTCTTGTATATAGTAGCAGTATTATAGTAGTTATATTCCTGTATATAGGAGCAGTATTATAGTAGTTATATTCTTGTATATAGGGGGCAGTATTATAGTAGTTATATTCTTGTATATAGGGGGCAGTATTATAGTAGTTATATTCCTGTATATAGGAGCAGAATTATAGTAGTTATATTCCTGTATATAGGAGGAGCAGTATTATAGTAGTTATATTCTTGTATATAGGGGGCAGTATTATAGTAGTTATATTCTTGTATATAGGAGCAGTATTATAGTAGTTATATTCCTGTATATAGGAGCAGAATTATAGTAGTTATATTCCTGTATATAGGAGGAGCAGTATTATAGTAGTATACAGACACCATGTTCCGCTCTGTAGTTAGATACAGGAGATGATTGCAGGTGTCGGGTTGCGATCTTCGCCTCCTTTATAATCTTTGTGTAGTTTCCCCTTCTGTAATCTCCTCTCTGATAATGGTTTCGCTGTTCCTCATGTCTAGTGGTAATAACCGTCCTGCTGGCCGTGAATTGGTTTCATTCATCATAAATACTTCTTTCCTGTTGAGTCTCCCCCCCCCCCCCCCCTCCAGATACTACACATCCCTCTCCCCCCTCCATCACACATAATATACATAGTCTCCCCGTTCCTATAGTCTCTGTCCTCTTAACCCCTGATGCTCTGATCTTCTGTCGACCCATGATGGGAGTTGTAGTTTTTGCTCCATGTGTTGTAGACCATTGGTGTAAGGTAATGAGGGGGTCCGCAGCCGGTCTCCTCCACCATTGCCAGGGTGCGAGGAGCAGACTCTCGTCTACACTAGTAGTTTGTCTTGTTACTTAGTTTATCTGAATACAATGAGTTTTTGTGTCGTTACCTCTTAGCGTCATTTTCCCTCATTGTATGTATAGCAGCCGATCAGGTGACTATATATAAGAGCTCAATGTTCAGAGGCTGCGGGTAAAGGCTTCCAGTTAAACAGAGACTGTATATCCTCCAGGTACATACCCGCTCGGTCATTCTGCCAGCGCCCCCTACAGTCAAAGAAGAGGAGCCCTCACCGCCCCCCGAACCTCCGGAGCCCAGCCAGCCGGCCGCAGATGCCTCTGCTAAACCCTCCGACAAAACCAAGAAGAAGGCCAAGATGTCAGACGAGGAGATCCTGGAGAAGCTGAGTATGTATGAGTGTGACGCCTCCCTGCTATAGCCCTGTGCTCTATCATCCGGCACAAGTCCAATAATCCGGCACTGGTCTCTGGGTGCCGTATAGCGACGGGTCAGAGAAGGTTACTGGGAATGCTTAACTTATTCTGGGAGGTGTCTGAGCAGAGTATAAAACTTCCTGCTGTAATAGAGCAGCCCAGCAGCACAGAGTATTTCAGGAGGTTTCCTTATATGTAAATAGGTGGTGAGCGAACGTATAGAGGCGTCAGCGTCCGAATATGCTGAGGGGAATAGAGCAAAGTGGGGGTCACCGGTACTGAAGGGAGCAGGGTCCGCCAGCAGCACAGAGTATTTCAGGAACAGCCTCATGGTGTGGGCAGTAGAATAGATGGGCCCTGGTCCACCAGCAGCACAGAGTATTTCAGGAACAGCCTCATGATGTGGGCAGTAGACTAGAGGGAGCATGGTTCACCAGCAGCACAGAGTATTTCAGGAGGTATCATTATATGTTAATAGGTGGTAAGCAAATATTCTGAGAGGAATAGAGGAAAGTGATGGTGGGGATCACATGTACTAAAGGGAGCAGGATCCGCCAGCAGCACAGAGTATTTTAGACACCGCATTATGTGGGGAGTAAAATAGAGGGGTCATGGTCCACCAGCAGCACAGAGTATTTCAGGAGGTATCATTATATGTTAATAGGTGGTGAGCGAATATTCTAAGAGGAAGCTGATGGTGGGGATTACACGTACTGAAGGGAGCAGGGTCCGCCAGCAGCACAGAGTATTTCAGGAACAGCATTATGTGGGGAGTATAATAGAGGGGTCACGGTCCACCAGCAGCACAGAATATTTCAGTAACAGTTCCTGGGCCGGGGCTGTGTCATAATGTGAGAAGGGGGATGGGGAGAAGTAGGAGGTCACTGTGAGTTACATAAATGGAACAGGGTCCACCAGCAGCGCAGAGTATTTCAGGAACAGCATGATGTGAAAAGGAGAATGGAGGAAAGTTATATGGACGGAGCAGGGTCCTCAAGCAGCGCAGAGTATTTCAGGAACAGCATTATGATGTGAGGAGTAGAATAGAGGGGGCATGGTCCACCAGCAGCACAGAGTATTTCAGGAAGAGTTCATGGGCCGGGTGTCATAATGTGAGAAGGGGAATAGGGAGAAGGAGGTCTTTGTGAGTTACATGGAGGGAGCAGTGCCCAGCAGCAGCACAGAGTGTTTTAGGAGTAGCATTCTGTAAGGTAGAGAAGGAGGAGCAGTTGGCAGCCCCCCTTGTTTGTAACAGTGTGTCAGTGCAGGGATTCTATAGGCTGGATATGATTTCCAGCACCTCAGTATTAGCGATGTCCCTGTTCACTGACAGCAGGCGGAGATATTGTGGCCGGTGAGGACACAGTCAGGATTCCTCGGGGGGGGGGGGCTGTACTATCCCGCGCTGTCAGGGGCCGCGGTTATTTTGGGTAGGTGACGTCCATTTCCCATTACATATAGATGTAGCAGCTTCTCTTTCATGTGGGATTCTTGTAATCCTGCAGAACATCGCACATGTAATCCTGCAGAGCGCAGCACATGTAACAGTGATGGATTTGGCAGCGAACATGTCGGGGATTGGACTCAGCGCCTGTGAGATCTGTCCCCACCGCAGCTAGGGCTTGTATCTGGCTTCCATGTGGCCTTAAAGGGGAAGCGCAGGGAATCCAGAGATATAACGGGGAGGGTCTGACCTCTTGTGATGTGTTCACAGGAAGCATCGTCAGCATCGGGGACCCCAAGAAGAAGTACACCAGGTTCGAGAAGATCGGGCAGGGGTGAGTATGATGACTTGGCAAGATCAATATGGCCGCCACCACCACTCCCACATGGTTTTCTGGAGGGGCATGACTAAGTAATGTTACATTCAGGAATCTGGGAAAGCTGGGTGATGGAGGTGGGCAGGATTGGTTTGTCACCCATCTTTCTGAGCACAGCCCCCTATAATGTTGGCATTTGGGCACCAGGCGCCACGGTGGCCCAGGTAATGCACAGATTTGCCTTTCAGGACTCTAGGAAAGCTGTGTTGGAGAAGGAATGGTGACCGTTTTAGTTATTACAAAGCTTTCTCAGACCCCTGAAAGGCAGCCTTTCCTAATGATGGAGCCTCTACCCTCTGTTCACAGTAGACAGAGGGGTTTACTTTTCAGGGCTCAAGGAAAGCTAGAATGGAAAGCCTTTCATTTGTTATCCAGCTTTCTAAGACCCTGGAATGGCATCCAGTGTACAGGAGACTACAGTGCTGTAACTAAAAGATAGATTTGCCTTTCAGGCTTCTAGGAAAGCTGGGTGGGGGCTGGAATGGAGTCCATGTTGTCACTCTGCAAAGCAATACCCCAGATGACTTCAGGAAAGGCCATCACGTCAGTTGTCACCCAGTTTTCTCAGACCCCTGGATGACACCTTCTTTATGTCTCATTATAATATTGTTACATAAAAAGGTAGATTTGCCTTTTAGGGATTTGGGAAAGCTGGGTAGTAGCTGTAATGGGAGACGTTTCAGTTGTCAGGCCCCCTGTATAGTGACACCTCTACCTCGTGTTACAGTATAGACTAGCTCTGCCATTCAGGACCCCAGGAAAGCTGCATTGCAGATGCTATAGGGACAGTTGTCACACAGCTTTCTCACCCCTCATCATGCAGCCTTTACATTACTGTCACATGAGGAGTTTTACCCTTCAGGACTCTGGGAAAGCTGAGTTAGTAGCTGGAATAGTGATGATTTTAGTTCTGTACCAGTGAATAGTAACCATAGGTCACCACCAAAAGCTGAATGATAAAAGGGGCAGCTTGTACCCAGCTTTCCCAGAGCCCTGTAAGGCAAATCATGTTGCGGTAATGTGGTCCAGAGCGCATGGGTTAACACTGGGGTTTGAGAAAGCTGTGTGACATCTGAAAGTGTCGTCGGGCTAGCTTCCACCCAGCTTTCCTAAAGGCCAGAGAGGCAAAGCGACCTTGTTATAGAACGATTGTGATTAGGAGTAAATCTGACATTCTGTAGCCTGAGAAAGTGGCCTCCATTCCAACCCTTACTCGGCTTTTCCAAAGCCCTGAAAGGCAGAATCTAACTTTGAGTTGAAATCCTTTCACCAGAGGCCGCCATCACCATTAATGAAACATAAAGGAGAACTCTAGGACAGCTGTGTGGGAGCGGAGAGGATGGCCATTGTAGCGTTAACCCAGCTTTCCTAGGAAACAGATATTATGGGATTTTGGTGGTGGGCACGTTCAGGAGATGCCGCCCTGGCACAGTCATCAGGACATCTCCGCCCTGTCTTCTGCCGCTCACATTGCTGCCCTCTCTGGGGGCTGGCTGATAGGTGATGCAGAACGCTGGCAGCCGCCATCAGTAGTGTAACATTCCTACACCGAGCCTGGCACACACACAGCTGGTCATGGGCCAGCGGGCACTCTGCATTCGCTCACAGTCGGGGAATGCCCTGCGGGAGATTAGCCGCATGAACGTTCTCTTTGTGTTCCTGTCAGCCTGGTATAACCTGGCAGGAGATGATCCGTGCCCTCCGACATAAATGGGTCAACATACAGGATGCCAGCTCCTACCTCATATAGTGCCGTCCATCTGATCCTCCCACAGGGTGCCATCCGTATACCTAAGAGAGTGCCATGAAAGACATTAATTAACCCCTTCTAGACTTACCAATATAGTGTTCTATTGGCATCTTGTAATGTAGAGACTTATGGGTGATGGAGGGACCTCCTCCCTCTGTCTTAAAGGGACTCTTCAGAATTGGAAAAAAAAAACTTCTTCAAGAAGGGAATGGAGTTGAGTTGTAGTACCACACACAACCTGAGGCCAAGAGTGGCACTGTTTATGGAAGAATGTGTGTGTGTGTGTGTGTGTGTGTGTATATATATATATATATATATATATATATATATATATATATATATATATATATATATATATATATATATATATATATATATATATATATATATATATATATAAATTATAATTATAATTATAATTTTTTTTTTTTTTATTTTTTTACTTCTATAGTATTTTCTTTTTAATTCTGGATAACCATCCATATCAATGTCTACGTATATACATGAAGCCAGTAAGGATGTAGATCCTCATGTGGATGGTGATCTGAGGCTATACAAGTTCTCAATGACAATATTTCCTGTGTGGCCATCAGAATTTCTCGACAGTGTTTTTTGGAGATGGATTTCATAAATTATTACACCTGTATTCCCTCAGAATTTTTACCATTCTGTTCAGACGTTTTCTACTTATAGCACTTTCTTTATAACAGGAAGTGGCGGCCGTTATGACTCCTACAGAGGTGGTCACCTACTGCTCTAAACTCCTGCAGTGAAGGGGCAAATTAGGTACATTTATCATCCCAGGATTGTAGGTTACATGGGTGACCACCTCGAAGGAAGTTGTCATGGCTGCCATTTCTTGTTTAGAGATTAAACAGCTGTAATGAACAAACGGCTGAAAATAAATTTACGAAACTTAAAGGGAATCTGTCACTAGGTTTATTCCGCCTTAAATGAGAGCAGCATAAACTAGTGACAGAAATGCTGAACAGATCGGTGTATTACTTACATCATTTTGTTTAGCCGTTCTCCTAATATGCAGGAGAATAGGATTCTTGCCACACCCCTCCCCCTGCCCTCCAGCAACTGATTGACAGTTGACTGCTTATGAATATCCAGGACTACTGGGCTCATGCACATAATGGAGAGGACTACTTATTGTCCATGTTATTCAGGAAAAGGTCTCTGGATCAGCTGCACAGAACAATGTAAGTGATACATCATCCTGTTCAGCTTCTCTGTCACTAGTTTATACTACCCTGAGATAGGACACCACAAACCTACTGACCGAGTCTCGGATGTATGATTACTGGAGGACTTTATTTCTGTTTGGACATGCCCTTTAAGAATATTTCTTGTCTTTTGTTCCTCGCAGGGCATCGGGCACAGTTTACATTGCATTGGATGTGGCCACCGGACAAGAGGTAAAGAGCCCCTGTCTATAATATAGGATGTAGTTGGGGGCCGGTGTGTGACATCTATGTGTATTCTTCCTCTTCCCATACTCCTCTGCTTAAAGGGGCCCCTCTTTTTAGTGTTATCCACTGCACCTATGGGGATGGGCATAGCCTGAGCCATGGGGCCCCCGCTGTGTCTGTCAGGATTGGAGCTGCTTTGGTGACCCATCTCCTTGTCATATTGTACAGGTGGCCATAAAGCAGATGAATCTACAGCAGCAGCCGAAGAAAGAGTTAATCATCAACGAGATCCTGGTCATGAGGGAAAACAAGAATCCCAACATCGTCAACTACCTGGACAGGTGGGGTGTGTGGGGTGGGGTGGGGTCAGCATCACACCCCTCCCCCCCAATGAGAATATATGGACATTTAGCTGAGCGGAGTGTGCGCATGTGTACCGTGCAAACCCATCCACCTCCTGTGTATCCTCTATATGGGGGCAGAAATGACACTAGTCTGGTCTTTGTGGGGACGGCCGACCATCTACTGCAGGGATGGAGAACCTTCAGCTGTCGCAAAACTACAGTCCCATCATGCCCAGACAGCCGAAGCTTTAGCTCTATAGACATGATAGGAATTGTAGTTTTGCAACAGCTGGAGGGCCGAAGGTTGCCCATCCCTGACCTAATGTGTGGGGAGCTGTCCAAGATGGGGTGAGGGGGACCCCCTTCAGCGCTTCCCTGGCATAGGGGCCCACCGATGCAGCTGCGACCTTTGTGACCTTTATAGCTACGCCGCTTAACCAAGGGACGCCACCTGAGAGATCCTGTGTCCGCCGTGATTGTGATCCCATGTCTCTTACTATTTGTGCTGCAGTTACCTGGTGGGGGAGGAGCTGTGGGTGGTGATGGAGTACCTGGCCGGAGGCTCCCTCACAGACGTGGTCACCGAGACCTGCATGGCCGAAGGACAGATCGCAGCCGTGTGCAGGGAGGTAAGTGCTTGTGTCATCACTATATACATCAGTGTCCTCATCTGTATACTCACATCACTATATACATCAGTGTCAGCATTTATATACTCACATCACTATATACATCAGTGTCCTCATCTATATATACTCACATCACTATATACATCAGTGTTCTCATATATACGCACATCACTGGCCGAAGGACAGATCGCAGCCGTGTGCAGGGAGGTAAGTGCTTGTATCATCACTATATACATCAGTGTCCTCATCTGTATACTCACATCACTATATACATCAGTGTCAGCATTTATATACTCACATCACTATATACATCAGTGTCCTCATCTATATATACTCACATCACTATATACATCAGTGTCCATCTATATACTCACATCACTATATACATCAGTGTCCATCTATATACTCACATCACTATATACATCAGTGTCACCATCTATATACTCACATCACTATATACATCAGTATCACCATCTATATACTCACATCACTATATACATTAGTGTCCTCATCTATATATACTCACATCACTATATACATTAGTGTCCTCATCTATATATACTCACATCACTATATACATCAGTGTCCTCATCTATATATACTCACATCACTATATACATCAGTATCACCATGTATATACTCACATCACTATATACATTAGTGTCCATCTATATACTCACATCACTATATACATCAGTGTCAGCATCTATATACTCACATCACTATATACATCAGTGTTCTCATCTATATACTCACATCACTATATAAATCAGTGTCCTCATCTATATACTCACATCACTATATACATTGTGTATATACATGAGTGTTCTCCAGCTATCCGCTCAGTGTCTCCTCTTCTCTGCAGTGTCTTCAGGCCTTAGAATTCCTGCACTCCAACCAGGTCATCCACCGGGATATAAAGAGCGACAACATCCTGCTGGGGATGGACGGATCTGTGAAACTAAGTAGGTGACAGCGGTGCGGTAATATGGAGGGAGAAGCCGTATATAGAGAGGGGGGAGCCGGGGGCTGAGGCTTCAGTCTTATCGCTCTGTCGTCTTCTTTCAGCCGACTTCGGGTTTTGTGCCCAGATCACCCCAGAACAAAGTAAGCGCAGCACAATGGTTGGAACCCCCTACTGGATGGCGCCTGAAGTGGTGACCCGCAAAGCGTACGGACCAAAGGTGGATATCTGGTCTCTGGGGATCATGGCCATAGAAATGGTGGAAGGAGAACCGCCATACCTGAATGAGAATCCTCTCCGAGTAAGTGCTGGTAATATAGTGTGTGTGTGTGTGTGTGTGTGTGTGTATATATGTATGTGTATATGTATATGTATATGTGTGTATATATATATATATATCTCTGCCTGTTATAGACGTGTACACAGAGGGTACTATTATAGCAGTTATATTCCTGTATATAGGAGCAGTATTATAGTAGTTATATTCTTGTATATAGGAGCAGTATTATAGTAGTTATATTCATGTATATAGGAGCAGTATTATAGTAGTTATATTCTTGTATATAGGGGCAGTATTATAGTAGTTATATTTCTGTATATAGGAGCAGTATTATAGTAGTTATATTCCTGTATATAGGAGCAGTATTATAGTAGTTATATTCCTGTATATAGGGGCAGTATTATAGTAGTTATATTCTTGTATATAGGAGCAGTATTATAGTAGCTATATTCTTGTACATAGGAGCAGTATTATAGTAGTTATATTCCTGTATATAAGGGCAGTATTATAATAGTTATATCCCTGTATATAGGAACAGTATTATAGTAACTATCAAACTGGAGAGAATGGAACCGCTGCACATCCCATCTATGGCTGATACTAATGCCGCTAGGCCTATATTAAAAATCAACACCAGAGTGTCTGTATATGAATTGATCAAGCCATATTGCCCCGTGTACCACCGCGCAGGTCCTCTGGTCCACACGGGTCCCTACGCTAACTCCACACTGTGTCGGTCAGCGACCGCCAACCCCGCAAAGCGTGCACGTGCAGGGAAGGGAGGCCATGGAACGGCCCTGCAACCCCAATGTCACAGGACCAGACTCAAAAAGCCCCACCAAAACCCAGCCAGCACAACCGCATTTTGTTTCTCTCTTTTCTCCGTGTTTTGCACTCCTCCTGGTGAGACCCACATGACCGCAATTAGCAGGAGACACCTGAGTGCGCATGGTTTTAATCCCTCCTGTTTTTTCCCATCTGTTTGCTGCAGCTATGGTGAGCGCAATACCTCATCCAGACTTGTGCTGTTTGGGGGCGACCTTCTCCGCCGGTGGTGCTGGCCGGGTTCTGGTGTGGTGTTTTTGGGTCTGGTCCTGTGGCATGGGGGTCGCAGGGCCGTCCCATGGCCCCCGTTCCCTGGCTGTGCACGGCTGCGGGGTTGGTGGCCACTGACTGGCACGGTGTGGACTTAGTGTAGGGACCCATGTGTATCAGATACCGGCACGAGGTACATGGGGCAGTATGGCTTGATCAATTCATACACAAAATTCTGATGTGTTTTTTATTTAGCCTAGCGGCACTAGTATCAGCCATAGGTGTGAGGTGCAGCACTCTGTTTCTTCCCTGAACCGCATTATAGTAGTTATATTCTTGTATATAGGAGCAGTATTATAGTATTTATATTCCTGTATATAGGAGCAGTATTATAGTAGTTATATTCCTGTATATAGGAGCAGTATTATAGTATTTATATTCCTGTATATAGGAGCAGTATTATAGTAGTTATATTCCTGTATATAGAGGGCAGTATTATAGTAGTTATATTCTTGTATATAGGGGGCAGTATTATAGTAGTTATATTCTTGTATATAGGAGCAGTATTGTTTAGGACACTTCCTCTCAGCTTCTAATTGTTATATATACAGGCACTCTATCTTATCGCTACAAATGGGACCCCAGAACTTCAGGAACCAGAGAAGTTGTCTGTTACATTTAAAGACTTTCTCAACCAGTGTCTGGAGATGGATGTAGAGAAGAGGGGATCAGCCAGGGATCTCTTACAGGTGAGCCGCCCTCCTAGACCTCTGCACTATTTATAATCTATAGCATTGTACTGTGTGGAATCTCTGGAGCCGCTGCTGATAGATGAGGGTCCGCATGTCGTCTTAACACTCAATTTTGTCTGTGCGAGTGATAGATTATAGATGCTATAGATTATATATTAGAGGTGATAGATGATATATATTAGAGTATACGGATGCTATAAATATAATCTAGAAATAATAGAAGATATATATGGATGATATAGATTATATACTAGAGATGATAGGTAATAGAGTATACAGATATAGATTATATATTCTAAAAATGATGGATTATATATATATTATGAAGTATATGGATGATAAAGATGATATATTATGGAGATGATATATATCATAGAATATACGGATGATATAGATTATGCAGATTCTAGATGATGCTGTGACCTCGCTGTACATTTGCAGCATGTTCTCATCCTCTCCGTCCCTGCGTGGTGCACAATGCTTGGCGTCTCCTCCGCTGACCATATTGCGCTGAGCAGGTGGTTTCTCCTGCAGACCGGCTTGTGTTCTGGTGACTGATGGGAGTGGGAGCGAGCGCTGAGCGCATGGTATATAAATAGTCTCTGTATAGAAATAATGCAGAACCCAGCGGAGTGCACCCGGTGCTGATCCATCACATCATACTGCTGAGCGTGGCGTAATAACACTTCTTACCACTAGGGGGAGACCTTCAGTCAGAAATCTATAAGCAGGCTTGTTTGTTGAATAGAAGTTATAGGAATTTATGATATATATATATATATATATATATATATATATATATATATATATATATATATAATATCCCTCCAATGTACTTGTGTTTTTGGCAGCACCCCTTCTTGAAGACCGCCGAACCCCTCTCCAGCCTGACGCACCTCATAATCGCAAGCAAGGAGGCCGCCAAGAAGAACCGCTGAGCGATGGGATTGATTGGTGATGGACTCCTGGCCTGGGTGTAATGGCCGCCCACTGAGCCGCCTATTCTGCCTGTTCTTATCCGGCGCTGTGACTGCAGAACCGGCCACCATAGTGAACTGTGAGCGACGTCTCTATGGGACGGACACGGCAAGACGGATGGATGACGTTTCTCTTCTCTTTTTTATGGTTTGCAGCTCCGGCGACTTGTGATCCGAATAAATGAAACATCTTTGTTCTCCAAGTGAGTCGTCTGCAGTAAATATGGAGGGTCGTGGAAGTGATATGGGAGTCCTTAAAGGGGCAGTGCACTTTTGGTTTTGTCATAAAAGCAGAGAGGAGCAGGATTTGTAACTGTACGGCTCCTAATAACTGCAATAGGGCCTGCGCTGTAATAACATGACACCACTACACAAGGACCTGGCCTTCTAATGTGTATAGGCTGCAGTCATGGCTGGTTTACCCTGTTGATAGGCCATCAGTGTTAAGTCTGGGAAAACCCCTTTAATCTATGGGTGTAAATGTATCTATAGATTTTCACCACCGAATATACGGAATGTTGCTTGATCCCTTAAAGGGATACTCTAGAGGAATCAAAAATCTGTAGTCTTCCAGTACTTATCAGCTGCTGTATGTCCTGCGGGAAGTGGTGTATTCTTTCCAGTCTGACACAGCGCTTTCTGCTGCCACCTCTGTCCATGTCAGGAACTGTCCAGAGCAGGAGAGGTTTTCTATGGGGATTTGCTGCTGCTCTGGACAGTTCCTGACATGGACAGAGTTGGCAGCAGAGAGCTCTGTGTCAGACTGGAAAGAATACACCACTTCCTGCAGGACATACAGCAGCTGATAAGTACTGGAAGACTACAGATTTTTAATAGAAGTAAATTGCAAATCTCTGGCAGTGTCTGACAGCAGACTAGATGGACCCAGTGGACTTTTTCTGCAGACTATCTTCTATGTTCCTATGAAGGGTACGTTCGCACTGCAAAATGCACACAGAGACTTCAAGCAGATTCCGCTGCGCTGCCTCCACTTAAAGTCCCGCGAGTGGAGAGCGGAGGCCGCACTATACATCACATTGCTCGGATCCCGCCTGCCTCACTGTTTATGGCAGGGGGTTCCTTTTGGGATTTCCACCTGTTTTACTCAGTGTGAACATAACGTACTACCACACACAACCTGAGGACGGGGTGGCGCTGTTTCTGGAAGAAAGCAATTATGGTTTCCTAAATCTTGATAACTCCTTTAAGACGCTGGTGTCCAACCTGTGACTCTCCAACCGGCTGTGAAACTATTTTCGGTTTAATGCTGGATTGTTTGTCCAAAATGAACTATTGTTTTACTCTTCAGAAAACGGAGTCTGTTCACACGTGGCATATAGCTGAGGGCACTGGATACGGCTCACTGATCAGGAGGGCACATACTATAAGACCGCTATACGCTGCTGTATTACTGGGACTGCTCCTTATACCATGATCACATAAGCTTCTAGTCCGCAGGGAATTCTTCATTGTTACCCTGTAAATCTGTCATACGGGGAAGAAGAAGCCTCCATGTAGATAGGACGTGTTTGTCATCCGGTTACTCTTCTATGTACTACACAGAACAATTTACTGTTGCCTCACAGCACCATCTAGTGTCAGGATCTATGAATTACACCCTCTAATTCTGATGGACACAAATTCTCTATAGATCAGAACAATACTTGGTTGCTCTTTTACCTTCTTTAAGGATATTGCCTGTTTCTTCATGCAAAAACATGCAAAATTGGCAGCGTATACTTATTTTCCCCACTGTATGTAGTGAGCGTGCTTAACTTTTTCCTCCATGTATGTAGTGAGTGTGCACGTTTGCTTCCATGTATGTAGTGAGCGTGCACATGTTCTTCCATGTATAGGGCTCATGCACATTGAGCAAAAGGCGAGGATTTGAAGAGGAATCTGCTCTTAAGCGGTGGAATTACGCAGCAGAGCTCTCCGCCGTGTAATCCCGCCATGCTCAGTGTCCTGCAGTGAGTGAAAGGGAGGAAGTGCGCGTCCGCTTCCTCCACTCTCCGCTCAAAGAAATGACATCATTTCTTTGAGCGGAGAGTGGAGGAAGCCGCGGAATTCCGCCGTTTTTACTCAGTGTGAGGGTGCGTGCACACTACGAAATCCGCGCGTATGACTCGCGGTGGATCCCATCGCTTGTACCCGCACGCCGCGGCGCGCATCTCCGCCCATGCCATAGACACTATTCTATGCACAGGCGGATTCCGCATTCCGACGAAAGAATTGACATGTCTGTTCTTTTGGCGGAATCCGCCCGTGCAATTAAGCTCTTGGGGTATGTGCACACTGAGTAATTCTGATGGAAACTCCGTTGCGGAATTCTCAGCTCGCCCCCGCATCTCTACCCGTGTCTTAGACTCCATTCTATGCACGGGCGGATTCCTTCCTCCGTCCAAAGAATGAACTTGATTATTCTTTGGACGGAGGAAGGAATCCGCCCGTGCATAGAATGAAGTCTATGACACGGACGGAGATGCACGTGCCCACCTGCCGCTGTCCCTGGGCGCGAGCGTGACGGAAACGTGACTGAGTTTCCGTCACAATTCCTCAGTGTGCACATACCCTCATTCTGCTCCTATTCTGCCACAGAAGAATAGAAGATGAATTTTCAAGCAGAAATCTTTCCTCTTTAATTCCTCATCTATGGCAGCTCAGTGTGCATGAGCCCTTAGGCCCCCTTCACACAGAGCAAGAGCGGTGGAACTCCGCTGCAGAATGCCATGTCATTCCGTGTCATAATGACAGTCTATGGGAGGCTCGCGTTCCGAATCGCTCAGCATCTCTCTGCGCTGGAGAATGAACATGTTCATTCTTCAGGGAATGAACATGTTCATTCTTCAGGGAAGAGAGATGCAGCGCGCCTCCCATAGACTGTCATTATGACACGGAGGCTGGCGGCATTCCGCGGCGAACCATTCCGCAGAGGAATTCCACCGCTCTTGCAATGTGTGAAGGGGGCCTTATAGTGAGCTTGAACATGTGTGCTTCCATGTATATAGTTAGTGTGCACATGTTTGCTTCCATGTATTTAGTGAGCGTGCTTGTTTGCTTTCATGTATTTAGTGAGCGTGCTTGTTTGCTTTCATGTATTTAGTGAGCGTGCTTGTTTGCTTTCATGTATTTAGTGAGCGTGCTTGTTTGCTTTCATGTATTTAATGAGCGTGCTTGTTTGCTTTCATGTGTATAGTGAGCGTGCTTGTTTGCTTTCATGTGTATAGTGAGCGTGCTTGTTTGCTTCCATGTATGTAGTGAGTGTGCACATGTTTGCTTCCATGTATGTAGTGAGGGTGCACGCTTTCCTCCATGTATATAGTGAGCGTGTTTGTTTGCTTCCATGTATGTAGTGAGGGTGCACGCTTTCCTCCATGTATGTAGTGAGCGTGCAGGCTTGCCTCCATGTATGTAGTGAGCGTGCCGGCTTGCCTCCATGGAGGCAAGCCTGCACGCTCACTACATACATGGAGGCAAGCCTGCACGCTCACTACATACATGGAGGCAAGCCTGCACGCTCACTACATACATGGAGGAAAGCGTGCACCCTCACTACATACATGGAAGCAAACAAACACGCTCACTATATACATGGAGGAAAGCGTGCACACGCACTACATACATGGAGGCAAGCGTGCACACGCACTACATACATGGAGGCAAGCGTGCACCCTCACTACATACATGGAGGCAAGCGTGCACCCTCACTACATACATGGAGGCAAGCGTGCACCCTCACTACATACATGGAGGCAAGCGTGCACGCTCACTACATACATGGAGGCAAGCCTGCACGCTCACTACATACATGTATGTAGTGAGCGTGCACGCTTGCCTCCATGTATGTAGTGAGGGTGCACTTGTTTGCATCTATGCAGGTTGTGAATTAGGACGTTGTGCCCATCCCCAGATTTCGTCACCTCTTTCAGCTGCAGTAATATAATCTCCCGTATGTAGTATCCAGGCCTCCTGCTCCGACGAGCACAAAGGCATGGGATTATACAGAACAGTCTTCTATGTGAGGCGGGGAGATCAGATTACGGTACCCAGAACTCCGCTATATCCACTGATACATTGTAACAAACTATCAGCGCTTGTGGTACTAATGTGTAGAATATACTGTGTGCAGGTGTAACAAACCCTCAGCTCGGAGAAGTATTAGGTCTGTAGCCTCCTGTTCTAAACAAAATACTGAATTTGGTCATTACACCTTGTGGCCACTAGAGGGAGATGTTTGTTATAAAAAAAAAAAAAAAAAAAAAAAAAAAATCTGTGGAAATCCCTGCCGATCCTAGAGTTTACACTGGGGGACGGAGGACACGACTACTGGAAGGCAAATAAACGAGCCCATGGCCAGAGCTGTTCACCCACCTTCTAAGGCAAAGATGGGGAACCTGCGGCCCTCCAGCTGTTGCAAAACTATAATTCCCATCATGCCTGGACAGCCAAAGCGAAGCAAATGTGAGGAGTAATTACAGAATGCTGCCTTGTGTGAATGACGCCAAAGAAAGAGGAGCAAACAGGGAGTGAGTGTATGTGCAATAGTCTGCAGTGTGATGAAATGTCCTGCAACATCTTTAGGCTGGGAACTGGTAGGAGTGCCGGGAGTAGGGAGAGTGGGAGAGCTGAGGGAAAGCAATGCATCCTGGGAATTGTAGTACTGAGCAACTGCTCAACCAACACAGCACAGAGCTAAGATCCCAAAAGAAATGGATTTTTGGTGGCTTCAGATCTTGACAGGTCAGGTAAGCAATGCCCTGTGCTTCTGCTGCATGTTTTATTTATTACACCTTTAAGAATGTACAAAGAAATCTCTTAATTCCAAGATGATCAAGCATTTGTATCTAAATGGAAACCATTGCAGGCTGAACCAATAGAGCGAAGAGGTAGTTGACCTGTGCAGTCCATAAGTGCGACATTGATCTCTTGTGCACGCTCACTACATACATGGAGGTAAATGTATGCACGCTCACTACATACAGTGGGGAAATAAGTATATGATACACTGCTGACTTTATTTCATGAAATAAGCCTTGCCTTCTCACCAAGCTGCCTGCCTAGTGTCCACTAGCCCATCCCAGCCTTGTGCAGGTCTACAGTTTGATTCCTGGTGTCCTTAGACAGCTCTTTGGTGTTGGCCATGGTGGAGAGGGTGGAGTGTGATTGGTTGAGTGTTTGGACAGGTGGGTTTTTTTTATTTTTTTTTATACAGGATCAATAAGGTGCAGTAAAGTGCAAAAATTTCTTTTTTTTCCCCCCGTTTTTCAGTATAATTAGGTAAGAGGAACAGTGTTCCAAAGCACATTTGAGGAAAACACCACCAAACTCCAACAACGGGGATCCAGGCGCAGGTGCGACTAATGGTGACCAGATGAATAATGTAAAACTGTAAAAGTTTATTAAAAGGACCCAATGCGTTTCAGAACCGTACTGGTTCCTTTTTCAAGAGTCCTATGAAATATACCTATGACTCTTGAAAAGGAACCGGTACAGAATTTATCAGTGCGGATTCTGTAGTGTGAACCTACCCTCAGGGTGTGTTCACACCTACAGGATCCGCAGCAGATTTGATGCTGTGGTCAGTTATTTAAATGAAATCAGCTGCGGATCCGGTAAGTGTGAATGTGCCCTTAAAATCAGAAGATAGGAGAAGATCGCCTTATGGCAAACAGGTCCAGCGCATGTCAGGTTTGACTGGGGGAAGTTAACTTTTCAGGATTACCCAAGTATACCAAGCAAGATCCAATGGAGTACTTCAGCTTATGCAATTTGCTCCACTGTATAGGAATCCCTGGTGTAGGCAAGGGGGGGGGGGGGGGGACCCAGGCTACAGTTACCCCCCTCTGGGTTTAGCACTGCATAGTGGTTCTCTCACAGACTCTGAGTAAACTATCTTCTCTCTCCAACTCCACCTAAAAGAAAACCCTCCCACCAGGAACTGACTTTCTTAAATAGGGGTGACTAACCTCCTATTGTGATAGGTAAAGAAAGTGTGTGGCACCCAAACTAGTGATTGGTGAAAAGAGTTAACCCTTAACATACCTTCAGCTGTGCCAACAATCAAGGCAGAGTGAGACACCAAGTGGTGATGGTGCGGAAAGGCACCTATCATCCCAGTGTGTGACACCTGACCGTGTTACCTTTGGACAGCTGGAATACAGGACTTGGTGCCACACCTGTACTGGGAAACGACCTCTCCGTAAGGGCTTTAATATACAGGATATGGTTAAAGGGGTACTCCCAGTATCAGAAATATCACCACGAGGTATATAACTTACTGAGATAGTGTAATCACTTCAGAAATTTAGACCCCAGACCAGACCACAAGATAAACTCAGCCCCCAGAGAATACACCAATATAATTATAGACCCTAGATCCAGACCCTAAAATGGCTTCATACACTCCTTATAATAATGGCCGCCTTGCAGTTCTCTTTAGTGTGTTAGATGTCGGAGAATTTATCGTATTTGCCAACATGAGCCGCCATTGCTGTGTATGTAAGGGATCATGTATAGGAGAATTAGTTACCCACAGTGTGTTGGTGGAGCACTCTGTGGTTGTATTATGGTACTGTGCGGCCCTACTACTAGACAATGTACAGTGGTGGAATTATACAGTATAAATAATAACTACTAAGGCATAACACTGCTAATAGGACGCTATAAGGGATTGTTATAGGGGTGCGCAGGGAAACAACCAACCTATGTCCAGCCTTGCCATGAGGGCAGTAATAGCATTTACCCAAGCGAGAAACCCACCATCTGCAAAAAAATGCTGCCCCCGCAGTTTAGGAGGGGTTCTGCATGGGCTGACCGAATGGTTCTTTATTCTGTGGAAGATGTGAAAAATATGAGTTGGGATTGTTTACAAGGATGTGATGTTAAAAATTAACAATAATGATGATGGTGACTGTCCAGGGTTCAGAGGTCACACCATGGAGGGGTAACAGAGGAATGTGACAGCACAGAGTTCGCGAGGTGATATAAGAATTTACTATAACAAACAGGTCGGGAGAGGTGACGGCTCCTTCACACATCCAGTGACATCTCGGATTGTAGACCTTCTCTTTACTCTTCTTCTCTGCCTGGCCCAGACCGCCATGACCACGTCTCCCCTTAAATAAATTAAGACTCCAGACTAGGCTCCCAAATAAATTCACACCCCTAGACCAGACTCTTCAATCCAATGATCTCTGATTGTGAAAACTCTTATTACTCGTCTCTATCTGGCCCAGACCACCATAACCATATGCTGTCTGTACATATTGTCTCTCATGCTTAGAAGGAACTGAAATGACTACAGCCACCACATCACAGGTGTTAAAAGAATCCAGAACTCTAGATTAGTCCTAAAAATAAAAGCAAGCCCTAGACTAAGGTCATAAAAAATTTCAGACCCCAGACCAGACCCCTAAGTAAAAAATCTTTTTAAAATGCTGCCTCCGCAGTCCTTGAAGGGTACTGCCTGGTCTGATGTGCTCATGCAGCTTAAATGAATGTTGAGTCATTCCATTCCTGGTTGTCAGGTGACCGTCCTAAAGACGTGAAAATGATCCGAGTCGGGATTGTTTAGATGGAGGTGATGTTAAAAATTAACACAAATGAGGATGACACTGACTCTCCCAGGATCAGAGGTCATATCGTAGAGCGGAAACCTAGGAACTTAGAGCAATACCGACCTGATCATTCTTGTGATAACAGTTTCACCAATGATGTTGATATATATATATATATATATATTATTTATTATTATGGTTTATATACATTATATATATATATTTATATATATATATATATATATATATATATATATATATATATATATATTATATTATGGTTTTATATGACTAACTCATACACAACATCCATGTGACCTGAGCCACAGAGGTTGATTTAAAAGGGGTATTACTACTAATGATATGTCCAAAGAATGTCATCAATATTGATTAAAGTGTCTGAACAGGGGGTGGTAGGTGCACAGGAGCCCTGGGGTCCATGCCCTTGCCTTCAGTCTGAAGATGACCTGATGAAACCTCCTGAAGAGTTCTGCACAAGACAGGCCTGGCCAGAAGAGACATTAGGCCTTACTAAAAGAGACCACAGAAGAGACCACAGGCCTGGCCAGAAGAGACATTAGGCCTTACTAAAAGAGACCACAGAAGAGACCACAGGCCTGGCCAGAAGAGACATTAGGCCTTACTAAAAGAGACCACAGAAGAGACCACAGGCCTGGCCAGAAGAGACATTAGGCCTTACTAAAAGAGACCACAGAAGAGACCACAGGCCTGGCCAGAAAAGACCACAGTCCCATCCAGAGGAGACCACAGCCTTGGCCAGAAGAGACCACAGTCCTGGCCAGAAGAGACCGTAGACCTTACCAAAAGAGACCACAGCCCCGCCCAGAAGAGAGCACAGCCCCAGTCAGAAGAAAGCACAGCCCCGGTCAGAAGAGAGCACAGGCCCAGGCCAGAAGAGACCACAGTCCCGTCCAGAGGAGACCACAGCCTTGGCCAGAAAAGACCTTAGACCTTACCAAAAGAGACCACAGCCCCGCCCAGAAGAGACCACAGCCCTGCCCAGAAGAGAGCACAGGCCCCACCCAGAAGAGACCACAGCCCCAGTCAGAAGAGAGCACAGCCCCGGACAGAAGAGAGCACAGGCCCAGGCCAGAAGAGACCACAATCCCGTCCAGAGGAGACCACAGCTTTGGCCAGAATAGACCTTAGACCTTACCAAAAGAGAGCACAGCCCCGCCCAGAAGAGAGCACAGCCCCGGTCAGAAGAGAGCACAGCCCCGGCCTGAAGAAAGCAAAGCCCCGGCCAGAAGAGACCACAGCCCCGGCCAGAAGAGCGCACAGCCCCGGCCAGAAGAGAGCACAGCCCTGGCCAGATGAGAGCACAGCCCCGGCCAGAAGAGAGCACAGGCCCTGGCCGGAAGAGACCACAGCCCAGGCCAGAAGAGAGCACAGCCCCGGACAGAAGAGAGCACAGTCCTGGCCAGAAGAGACCTTAGGCCTTACCAAAAGAGACCACAGCCCCGGCCAGAAGAGAGCACAGTCCTGGCCAGAAGAGACCTTAGGCCTTACCAAGAGAGCGCAGGCCCCGACCAGAAGAGAGCACAGGCCCAAGCCAAAAGAGAGCACAGGCCCAGGCCAGAAGAGACCACAGTCCCGTCCAGAGGAGACCACAGCCTTGGCCAGAAGAGACGTTTGACCTTACCAAAAGAGAGCACAGCCCCGGCTGGAAGAGACCACAGCCCCGGCCAGAAGAGAGCACAGTCCTGGCCAGAAGAGACCATAGGCCTTACCAAAAGAGCACAGGCCCTAGCCAGAAGAGAGCACAGGCCCCCGGCGGGAAGAGAGCACAGGCCCCCGGCGGGAAGAGAGCACAGGCCCCGGCCAGAAGAGAGCACAGTCCCGGCCAGAAGAGACCTTAGGCCTTACCAAAATAGCACAGGCCCCAGCCAGAAGAGAGCACAGGCCCCGGCCAGAAGAGAGCACAGGCCCCGGCCAGAAGAGACCTTAGGCCTTACAAAAATAGCACAGGCCCCGGCCAGAAGAGAGCACAGGCCCCGGCCAGAAGAGACCTTAGGCCTTACCAAGAGAGCACAGGCCCCGGCCGGAAGAGAGCACAGGCCCCGGCCGGAAGAGAGGACAGGCCCCGGCCGGAAGAGAGGACAGGCCCCGGCCGGAAGAGAGCACATCCCCTGAATAAATACATGGATAATGGAGTTGGACATTGTGTAGTCCTCCTATCTGTTTTTATGGAGTGCTGTGCATCACTGTTTGGTTTGGGGGGCACCTGTGTGCTCACTGTCATTGTTTGGGGGACACTACATGTAGCACTGTTATGTTTTGGGGCCACTATTGCCCCAGGACATTCGAAGATCCATCAACAGCAGCTGGCCTGCTTGTTGATGGTTTCTGTGCAGCAACATGATCATTATTCAGTAATAAGGTCCATTGTCCATTAAGGTTTCTGGTGGAAAAGCATCTTTACATTGTAAAAAGCCATCAGCCCCCACCACCCCCGGCCTGTGATTTCTCACTTGGTTATTCTGTTACAGATGAGACTTTATGAGCTCATTGAAGTCTTAAGGGATCTGCAAATGACTGCATCAAATTTCTATGGATATTTCCCTAAATGTACAGTTCCGATCTGTAGCTATCCGGTGACCATTACCCGGGATAATGTACTCTGCAGTAATGGATACTCACCCGGCAAGGGCACGTGGCTCCGCTAATAACACCGCTATATAATGGAGAAATATACGAAATGTTCTGGGGTTCATACTATTTATATATGTAAAAGAAAACAGTGGGGTCACTGTGTACATTACATTACTGATCCTGAGTTACATCCTGTATTATACTCCAGAGCTGCACTCACTATTCTGCTGGTAGGGTCACTGTGTACATACATTACATTACTGATCCTGAGTTACATCCTGTATTATACTCCAGAGCTGCACTCACTATTCTGCTGGTGTGGTCACTGTGTACATACATTACATTACTGATCCGGAGTTACATCCTGTATTATACTCCAGAGCTGCACTCACTATTCTGCTGGCGTGGTCACTGTGTACATACATTACAATACTGATCCTGAGTTACATCCTGTATTATACTCCAGAGCTGCACTCACTATTCTGCTGGTGGGGTGATTGTATATACATTACATTACTGATCCTGAGTTACATCCTGTATTATACCCCAGAGCTGCACTCGCTCCTCTGCTGGTGGGGTCACTGTGTACATTAATTTCATTACTGATCCTGAGTTATATCCTGTATTATACCCCAGAGCTGCACTCACTCTTCTGCTGATGGGGTCACTGTGTACATATATTACATTATTTATCCTGTGTTATCCTCCTGAGCTGCACCTGTGGTGTCCCACTAGGGGTGTTACTGCTGTTCACCCCCTTCGTAAAAGTCTGTATTTCTTGTGGTCTTATTGCAGCCAAAGTATTACTAAAGATGACCACTAGATGTCGCTGTATTGCATATTGAAGTATAGAAGCTGCACGGCTGAAGTGTCTCAAAGGGTTATTGTATTTGTGTGTACCAGATTCCGTGAACCAGTCGGATCTTTACTTTCTTCTGTCCTATTACCTCTTCCCTTTCTACTCTCCTGTTGCACTCTTTCCACCCAACCACAGCGCACCTTACATGCTGGGTGGGAAGTGAGTCACGCGGGAAGGAGGAAAAGTTAGTCTTAGTCAGTACCCCACATGGGTAGGACGCAGGACAGTGCCCTCTTACAAACTTCTTTCTTGAAGTGCCTGTACCCTGCATGATGCAGTGCTAAACCCCTCAGGAGAGGACTAGCCAACAGATCATCTCAACCCACGCCGAGGACTAGGAGTAACCACAGTGCAGAACACGAGAGCCAAAGAGCAAGGAACTGATCCGTGTGAAGCAAAGTTACTGGAAAGTCTATGAATTCCATCTCGCAGCGCGAGTGTCAGCAGGAAACCCTCAGCACTATGCTCATCCCAGGTAACAAGGTCTGGGGCCTGTGTCACCTGCTAGTACGGTTCAGCCAAAGCTAGTGGGCATAAGGCGGTGTGAAGGCTATAGGAAAGCTATCCACCCTAGTAGTGACGTCACACTTCCATCCCACCGCTATAACACCATCTGGGGATCACCACACACTCTCTATTCTCTCCTGTATAGCCCTGTGTCAGTCTTCCCCTCCTCATCTGCTAGTCGTCCCATATGATCGGGGATCTGGTGGTTTCCTCCTGGCTGCAGTCTCTATTGTTTATCTATGTGGAGTAATAAAGAGACTGTGTACATACAGATCAGCCATTAGCAGTGAGTGCAGGAGACGTCTCAGTCTGTAGTCAGTCTGCTGATCCCTTATACAACATGAGAGATCGAGGAGCTGAGGTGTGAGAGAAGGAGCATCCTGTATACTGATGGCCATGTAGGTAGAGTGATCTCCATCTATCTGGACATGCTGGCAGTTGTAGAATTGCCGCTCCTAAACTTAAAGGGGTACTCCAGCAAAAATCTTTTTCTTTCAAATCAACTGCTATCAGAAAGTTATATAGATTTCTCATTTACTTCTATTAAAAAATCTCAAGTCTTCCCATATTTATCAGCTGCTGTATGTCCTGCAGGAAATGTTTTATTTTCAGTCTGACACAGTGCTCTCTGCTGACATCTCTGGCCAAGACAGGAACTTTGTTTTGGTTTTAAATGAATCCTCATTGAAAACCTTTCCTGCTCTGGACAGTTCCTGACATGGACAGAGGTGGCAGCAGAGAGCACTGTGTCAGACTGGAGAGAATACACCACTTCCTGCAGGACATACAGCAGCTGATAAGTACTGAAAGATTGCAGAATTCCAGTGTATTTAAAAATCTCCAGATTCCCTTTTTAAAAACCACAGTGTAATACCAAATTTCTCCTGTAGTGGTCACTGTTGGCGATGTGTGCTTTGCTTGAACTCTGCCTGGAAAATCAGGTGATCGCTGGGATCTTCAATTCATTTGGAGGAGGTTTCAGATGACATTTCTGCAGCTGAGTACACCAGTGTCTCTACCCCTAGAGCTAACCCTGTAGCCCTGGATCTGACCCTATACCCCTAGATCTGACCCTATACCCCCAAATCTGACCCTATATCCCTGGATCTGACCCTATACCCCCAAATCTGACCCTATATCCCTGGATCTGACCCTATACCCCTGGATCTCACTCTATACCCCTGGATCTCACTCTATACCCCTGGATCTGACCCTATACCCCTAGACTTGACCCTATACCCCTGGATCTGACCCTATACCCCTACATCTGACCCTATACCCCTGGATCTGACCCTATACCCCTAGACTTGACCCTATACCCCTAGATCTGACCCTATACCCCTAGACTTGACCCTATACCCCTGGATCTGACCCTATACCCCTACATCTGACCCTATACCCCTAGATCTGACCCTATACCCCTACATCTTACCCTATACCCCTGGATCAGACCCTATACCCCTAGATTTGACCCTATACCCCTGGATCTGACCCTATACCCCTAGATCTGACCCTATACCCCTAGATCTGACCCTATACCCCTACATTTTACCCTATACCCCTAGATCTGACCCTATACCCCTGGATCTGACTCTATACCCCTGGATCTGACCCTATACCCCTAGATCTGACCCTATACCCCTAGATCTGACCCTATACCCCTACATCTTACCCTATACCCCTGGATCTGACCCTATACCTCTAGATCAGACCATAAACCCCTAGATCAGACCTTATACCCCTAGATCTGACCCTATACCCCTAGATCTGACCCTATACCCCTACATCTTACCCTATACCCCTGGATCTGACCCTATACCTCTAGATCAGACCATAAACCCCTAGATCAGACCTTATACCCCTAGATCAGACCTTATACCCCTAGATTTGACCCTATACCCCTGGATCTTACCCTATACCCCTAGATCTGACCCTATACCCCTGGATCTGACCCTATACCCCTAGATCTGACGCTCTACCCCTAGATCTTCCCAGTATGTTAACCTCCATGTATTTGATGCAATTTTCCAACCTGCTGCAAGATCTCTGCTTGCTGTCACTCAGCTCCATTTAGATAAATCGCTCTCCTGGTCATGTGAGGGTGGCACCAGCGCTTGCTTGTTATGGCTCCTATTGTTGCTCTGCCTTCACTGCTCCTCCTGACTTTTGTTGCCGTCCTTTCTGCTATAATCGTATAATTGATCCCAGATCTCACAGATTTGCCATGTTTTGCATTTCTAAAGAATTTCTTCTTACATTTTTTTTCTTCTTTTCTGTAGAAATTCTCCTTATTTTAGCCCCTAAAATTCCACAAAATTTCCTGAATGTCTCTGTTCTTAATGATGCTCCGTATCCGTGCAAGGCGCCGGGCACTAGACTATCAGGGGGCACCATCAGCTGATATATCTACTCATCCATCCATGCTGCCCCCAGCCGGGCCAATGTCCGTGCCCCCCCACTGCTTATAACCAGCGCTCATAGGTAAATGCGTTACACTGACAGAGCAGATGCTATTGGCTCCCCGCTCTGTCAGTCTGCCTGTGGTAGAAGGCAGAGGCCGCTCTCCCCCCGGTGCTCGAATGACGTCACTCACAAAGGGGAGACCCACACAAGCTAGTCAAGTATAGATGTATTTTGTGTGTGTGGGTGTGTTTTTTCTGTGTGGGGGAGACCAGGGCAGCCATCAGGAATTTCAGGGCCCTATACAGCTGAAGTGTCTGGGCCCCCCATTAACAAAACAATCTGAAACGTATCTTTGACTGACGTCTCCGGAGCGGTGTGCAGAGGCAGATGCCACTGGAAGATTGTTTTTTTTCGGATATGTCTCACACCAGCCAATTTCCATGCACAAGCCCTATTATATAAGTACGGATATGCACATATTAGAGCTGCCAGTTTCCAGTTCCCTGCATTGCATTTTCTAGGTGACTAGGAATGAGGCGGATCTATGACACTGTTCACACCCGCCCAGCTGTTGGACCACTGCTCTGCCTCCAGACCACCCTCCAAGAATGATTGGCAGCTGGCTGTGCAGGATTTCAATATAGCCAAAGATGAGCCGGCTGTCAATCGTTTTGGGAAGCAGCAGCATAATGACAGCGCCATAGTTGAAGAGCAGGGTGGGCACAGTACCACAGACCCACCTGACACTGTCACAAACAATGATAAAGGTCCCTACACTGACCAGATATCAGACACTGCCAGTTACCATGTGACTCAGGCATCTGCAGGACAAGTACATGGAGTTACATTGCCATGAGTGGATGAGACTCCACACGTATCGTCTCACTAAGTCATAAACTAAATTGGGTCCATTATTTACACAGTACCGCAATAATAATTTACAATGATTCTACAAACCTGTGTGCGGTCAGTGTACAAGCACCATGGGGGAGATTTATCAGACATGGTGTAAAGTGAGACTGGCTCAGTGACACAACTACTCCCAGCATACCTCCTTGTGCACAACTACTCCCAGCATACCTCCTTGTGCACAACTACTCCCAGCATACCTCCTTGTGCACAAAAACTCTAAGCATACCTCCTTGTGCACAAGGAGCTATGCTGGGAGTTGTAGTGAACAGAAAGATATGCTAGGAGTTGTAGTGCACAAGAGGATATGCTGGGAGTTATTGTTGTATGGGGAGGCTGCTGCTGCACAACTGCAACTCCCAGCATACCTCCTTGTGCACTACAACTCCCAGCACACCTTCTTGTGCACTACAACTCCCAGCATACCTCCTTGTGCACTACAACTCCCAGCACACCTTCTTGTGCACTACAACTCCCAGCATACCTCCTTGTGCACTACAACTCCCAGCATACCTCCTTGTGCACTACAACTCCCAGCATACCCTCTTGTGCACTACAACTTCTAGCATAACTCCTTGTGCACCACAACAGTTGTAGTGCACATGAAGGTATGCTGAGAGTTGTAGTGCACAAGAAGGTATGCTGGGAGTTTTAGTGCATGTGAAGGTATGCTGGGAGTTGTAGTGCACAAGTAGGTATGCTGGGAGTAGCAGTTGTGCAGCAGCAGCCGCCCAACACACCTCCTGGCATACCTCTTTGTGCACTACAACTCCCAGCATACCTCCATGATATGCTAGGAGTTGTTGGGCTGGTAGTTGTTGAGTTGTTTTGGGGGGGGTGGGGGGTGGGCCTGGAGGTGCGAGGGACAGCAGGCTACTGTGACGGTTCCAGGGGAGGATGGGAGTGGACCTGGGGTGCCAGCGGCATATCCAAGAGGGAGATGATAGGGGACGGGACTGCAATGATTAGATGATCGTGGGCCACAGTCATCAGCAGTGGTGGGTGCTTCATATGCAGCAGACCCTTGCTGCATATGAAGCTGCTCAGGAGCGGTTAGAGGCCGCTGTCAGTTGTGATAGCCGCATGCACACTGTAAAAGGATCCTGGATGCGGAATTTGGTCATTGGGTTCTTTTGTTTGTTATGGAACCAAGTATCAGACTTCTAGTGAGTTTTCTGTATGTATAATAAAGCTATATATGTTTTTCCTGAGTTTGCTTGGATGTACATTCTTTGCTGTGTGCTTGTGTATACACATGTATATCATCCATCCATCATACACACACAACACACATACACATGTATATCATCCATCCATCATACACACACAACACACATACACATGTATATCATCCATCCATCATACACACACAACACACATACACATGTATATCATCCATCCATCATACACACACAACACACATACACATGTATATCATCCATCCATCATACACACACAACACACATACACGTGTATATCATCCATCCATCATACACACACAACACACATACACATGTATATCATCCATCCATCATACATACACATACACATGTATATCATCCATCCATCATACACACACAACACACATACACATGTATATCATCCATCCATCATACACACACAACACACATACACATGTATATCATCCATCCATCATACACACACATACACATGTATATCATCCATCCATCATACACACACAACACACATACACATGTATATCATCCATCCATCATACACACACATACACATGTATATCATCCATCCATCATACATACACATGTATATCATCCATCCATCATACACACACATACACATGTATATCATCCATCCATCATACACACACAACACACATACACGTGTATATCATCCATCCATCATACACACACATGCACATGTATATCATCCATCCATCATACACACACATACACATGTATATCATCCATCCATCATACACACACATACACATGCATATCATCCATCCATCCATCATACACACACATGCACATGTATATCATCCATCCATCCATCATACACACACATGCACATGTATATCATCCATCCATCATACACACACATACACATGTATATCATCCATCCATCATACACACACATACACATGTATATCATCCATCCATCATACACACACATACACATGTATATCATCCATCCATCATACACACACATACACATGTATATCATCCATCCATCATCCACAACACACATACACATGTATATCATCCATCCATCATACACACACAACACACATACACATGTATATCATCCATCCATCATACACACACAACACACATACACATGTATATCATCCATCCATCATACACACACATACACATGTATATCATCCATCCATCATACACACACATACACATGTATATCATCCATCCATCCATCATACACACACATGCACATGTATATCATCCATCCATCATAAACACACATACACATGTATATCATACACCTATCATACACACATACACATGTATATCATCCATCCATCATACACACACATACACATGTATATCATCCATCCATCATACACACACATACACATGTATATTATCCATCCATCATACACACACATACACATGTATATCATCCATCCATCATCCACAACACACATACACATGTATATCATCCATCCATCATACACACACAACACACATACACATGTATATCATCCATCCATCATACACACACAACACACATACACATGTATATCATCCATCCATCATACACATACACATGTATATCGTCCATCCATCCATCCATCCATCATACACACACATGCACATGTATATCATCCATCCATCATACACACACATACACATGTATATCATCCATCCATCATCCACAACACACATACACATGTATATCGTCCATCCATCCATCCATCCATCATACACACACATACACATGTATATCATCCATCCATCATACACACACATACACATGTATATCATCCATCCATCATCCACAACACACATACACATGTATATCATCCATCCATCATACACACACAACACACATACACATGTATATCATCCATCCATCATACACACACAACACACATACACATGTATATCATCCATCCATCATACACATACACATGTATATCGTCCATCCATCCATCCATCCATCATACACACACATGCACATGTATATCATCCATCCATCATACACACACACACACACTTACACATATATATCATCCATTCATCATACACACACATGCACATGTATATCATCCATCCATCATACACACACATACACATGTATATCATCCATCATACCCACACATGTACATCATACATCCATCATACCCACACATGTACATGTATATCATACATCCATCATACCCACACATGTACATGTATATCATACATCCATCATACCCACACATGCACATATATATCATCCATCCATCATACACACACATACACATGTATATCATACACCCATCATACACACATACACATGTATATCATCCATCCATCATACACACACATACACATGTATATCATCCATCCATCATACACACACATACACATGTATATCATCCATCCATCATACACACACATACACATGTATATCATCCATCCATCATACACACACATACACATGTATATCATCCATCCATCCATCATACACACACATGCACATATATATCATCCATCCATCATACACACACATGCACATGTATATCATGCATCCATCCATCATACACACACATGCACATATATATCATCCATCCATCATACACACACATACACATGTATATCATACACCCATCATACACACATACACATGTATATCATCCATCCATCATACACACACATGCACATGTATATCATCCATCCATCATACACACACATACACATGTATATCATCCATCCATCATACACACACATACACATGTATATCATCCATCCATCATACACACACATACACATGTATATCATCCATCCATCCATCATACACACACATGCACATATATATCATCCATCCATCATACACACACATGCACATGTATATCATCCATCCATCATACACACACATGCACATGTATATCATCCATCCATCATACACACACATACACATGTATATCATCCATCCATCATACACACACATACACATGTATATCATCCATCCATCATACACACACATACACATGTATATCATACATCCATCATACCCACACATGCACATATATATCATCCATCCATCATACACACACATACACATGTATATCATACACCCATCATACACACATACACATGTATTTCATCCATCCATCATACACACACATACACATGTATATCATCCATCCATCATACACACACAACACACATACACATGTATATCATCCATCCATCATACACACACAACACACATACACATGTATATCATCCATCCATCATACACACACAACACACATACACATGTATATCATCCATCCATCATACAAACACAACACACATACACATGTATATCATCCATCCATCATACACACACAACACACATACACATGTATATCATCCATCCATCATACACATACACATGTATATCGTCCATCCATCCATCCATCCATCATACACACACATACACATGTATATCATCCATCCATCCATCATACACACACATGCACATGTATATCATCCATCCATCATACACACACAACACACATACACATGTATATCATCCATCCATCATACACACACATACACATGTATATCATCCATCCATCCATTATACACACACATGCACATATATATCATCCATCCATCATACACACACATGCACATATATATCATCCATCCATCATACACACACATGCACATGTATATCATCCATCCATCATACACACACATGCACATATATATCATCCATCCATCATACACACACATGCACATGTATATCATCCATCCATCATACACACACATGCACATGTATATCATCCATCCATCATACACACACATGCACATGTATATCATACACCCATCATACACACATACACATGTATATCATCCATCCATCATACACACACATGCACATGTATATCATCCATCCATCATACACACACAACACACATACACATGTATATCATCCATCCATCATACACACACATACACATGTATATCATCCATCCATCCATTATACACACACATGCACATATATATCATCCATCCATCATACACACACATACACATGTATATCATCCATCCATCATACACACACATACACATGTATATCATCCATCCATCATACACACACATACACATATATATCATCCATCCATCATACACACACATACACATATATATCATCCATCCATCATACACACACATACACATGTATATTATCCATCCATCATCCACAACACACATACACATGTATATCATCCATCCATCATACACACACAACACACATACACATGTATATCATCCATCCATCATACACACACATACACATGTATATCGTCCATCCATCCATCCATCATACACACACATACACATGTATATCATCCATCATACACACATATACACACGTATATCATACACCCATCATACACACCCAACACATGCTGTATACACTACAGTCACACTTTACACAGATTTATGCACTTATGCACAATACATATCCATGATCCATACTACTGACATACATATACACACACCCAATATACTTACTCAGCAGGGAAGCTACAGGGGGTCCATGTGGTGCAGGTCTCAGCTTCAGCTCTTCTCCTCACAGCCGCTCCGGGCCCCTCCCCCTCTTCTGTCCCGGCATCATAGAGAGCAGGAAGCTAGCAGAGAAAGTAGTGAGTGTGTGGGGGAGGGGGCCCTGCTTGTGTCTACACCTCCCTGTCACCCTTCTCTCCTGTCTCTTTATAGTACGATTACTGTATAGAGACAGTGAGCAGGCTGACAGGGAGCTGCAGTGTGCGGTACAGCTGGCAGGAGTCTCTATGCAGGGAGGCTGGATGGCCGGGCCCCCCTGATTCCAGTTTTGCCTCGGGCCCCTGACAGCTGTACCGCCAATACTGCCCTGATGGCGGCCCTGGGGGAGACTATTATCTATGGGGGTGTACAATTAAGAGCCAGGAGCTAATTTCATACAGGGAGCTAACATTTACTTGGGGAGGGGGCTACCTACAGGGGGACAGCTACATAGGGGCTTCTATTTGTTCTATCTGTTTGTTTTTTTGTTTTGCTTTTTTTTGGGGGGGGGGGGGGGGGCTGCAGTGGAAATACTGCCTACTGGATGAATACACAGAAAGTCCTTATACTATATGTGGGCACAAAGAGAGCTAACTGCTATATGGGGGCATAGGTGGGGCCTGACTACTGTATGGATGCACAGATGAGGGGCCTGGTACTCTGGCATACCTCCCAACTTTTGCAAAGAGCAAAGAGGGACATGTGCGCCGCGGTCCCCATAGCCACACCTCCATAGCGACCCTTCATAGCCACGCCCCCATAGCGGCCCTCCATAGCCACGCCCCGATAGCGACCCTCGATAGCCACTCCCCTACAGTCACCACATGCTGCTGACTGAATAGTGCCCTATACAGTATCCAATCCCCCCAAAAATGCCCTATACAGTATCCAATCCCCCATTATAGTGCCCCACATAGTATCCAATCCCCCATATAGCGCCCCACATAGTATCCAATCCCCCATTATAGTGCCCCACATAGTAGCCAATCCCCCATATAGTGCCCCACATAGTAGACAATGCCCCCATATATGCCCCACATAGTATCCAATCCCCCCATATAGTGCCCCACATAGTATCCAATCCCCCATATAGTGCCCCACATAGTATCCAATCCCCCACATAGTGCCCCACATAGTATCCAATGCCCCATATAGTGCCCCACATAGTAGCCAATCCCCCATTATAGTGCCCCACATAGTAGCCAATCCCCCATATAGTGCCCCACATAGTAGCCTATGCCCCCATATAGTGCCCCACATAGTAGCCAATCCCCATATAGTGCCCACATAGTAGCCAATCCCCCCATATAGTGCCCCACATAGTAGCCAATCCCTTCATATAGTGCCCCACATAGTAGCCAATCCCCATATAGTGCCCCACTTAGTAGCCAATCCCTCTATATAGTGCCCCACATAGTAGCTAATCCCCCATATAGTGCCCCACATAGTAGCCTATGCCCCCATATAGTGCCCCACATAGTAGCCAATCCCCCATAGAGTGCCCCACATAGTAGCCAATGCCCCATATAGTGCCCACATAATAGCCAATGCCCCCATATAGTGCCCACATAGTAGCCAATGCCCCCAATAGTGCCACACATAGTATCCAATCCCCCATATAGCGCCCCACATAGTATCCAATCCCCCATTATAGTGCCCCACATAGTATCCAGTCCCCCACATAGTGCCCCACATACTATCCAATGCCCCACATAGTGCCCCACATAGTAGCCAATGCCCCATATAGTGCCCCACATAGTAGCCAATCCCCCATTATAGTGCCCACATAGTAGCCAATCCCCCATATAGTGCCCCACATAGTAGCCAATCCCCCATTATAGTGCCCCACATAGTAGCCAATCCCCCATATAGTGCCCCACATAGTAGCCTATGCCCCCATATAGTGCCCCACATAGTAGCCAATCCCCATATAGTGCCCACATAGTAGCCAATCCCCCCATATAGTGCCCCACATAGTAGCCAATCCCTTCATATAGTGCCCTACATAGTAGCCAATCCCCATATAGTGCCCCACATAGTAGCCAATCCCTCTATATAGTGCCCCACATAGTAGCTAATCCCCCATATAGTGCCCCACATAGTAGCCTATGCCCCCATATAGTGCCCCACATAGTAGCCAATCCCCCATAGAGTGCCCCACATAGTAGCCAATGCCCCATATAGTGCCCACATAGTAGCCAATGCCCCATATAGTGCCCACATAGTAGCCAATGCCCCCATATAGTGCCCACATAGTAGCAAATGCCCCCAATAGTGCCACACATAGTATCCAATCCCCCATATAGCGCCCCACATAGTATCCAATCCCCCACATAGTGCCCCACATACTATCCAATGCCCCATATAGTGCCCCACATAGTAGCCAATGCCCCATATAGTGCCCCACATAGTAGCCAATGCCCCCATATAGTGCCCCACATAGTAGCCAATGCCCCCATATAGTGCCCCACATAGTAGCCAATGCCCCCATATAGAGCCCCACATAGTATCCAATCCCCCCATATAGTTCCCCACATAGTAGCCAATGCCCCCATATAGTGCCCCACATAGTAGCCAATGCCCCCATATAGTGCCCCACATAGTAGCCAATCCCCCCATATATGCCCCACATAGTAGCCAATGCCCCCATATAGTGCCCCACATAGTAGCCAATCCCCCATATAGTGCCCCACATAGTAGCCAATCCCCCATATAGTGCCCCACATAGTAGCCAATCCCTTCATATAGTGCCCCACATAGTAGCCAATCCCTTCATATAGTGCCCCACATAGTAGCCAATCCCTTCATATAGTGCCCCACATAGTAGCCAATCCCTTCATATAGTGCCCCACATAGTAGCCAATCCCTTCATATAGTGCCCCACATAGTAGCCAATCCCCATATAGTGCCCCACATAGTAGCCAATCCCTCCATATAGTGCCCCACATAGTAGCCAATCCCTCCATATAGTGCCCCACATAGTAGCCAATCCCCCATAGAGTGCCCACATAGTAGCCAATGCCCCCATATAGTGCCCCACATAGTAGCCAATGCCCCCATATAGTGCCCCACATAGTAGCCAATGCCCCCATATATGCCCCACATAGTAGCCAATGCCCCCATATATGCCCCACATAGTAGCCAATGCCCCCATATATGCCCCACATAGTAGCCAATGCCCCCATATATGCCCCACATAGTAGCCAATGCCCCCATATAGTGCCCCTCATATTATCCAATCCCCCATATAGTGCCCTACATGGTAGCCAATCCCCCCATTTGTGTGGCCCAACCAGAAAAACAATAAACCAGTAACTCACCTGTCCGCCGGTCCCAGCAGCTCCTCTCCCAGCAGAGTGCGCACTCCCATCATCCTCCGGGGCGGGCAGCGGGGTATACAGACACTGACTGTGCCGGAATTGACCTGCAGCCTCTGTCATGAATTACTTCCGGTACAGTCAGTGTCTCTGTACCCCGCTGCCCGTCCCGGAGGATGACGGGAGTGCGCGCTCTGCCGGGAGAGGAGCTGCTGGGACCGGCGGACAGGTGAGTTACTGGTTTATTGTTTTTTTCGGTGGGGCCACATATAATGCGGGACACTGGGTGCCGTTCCGGGACCGCGGGACAGCACCCCGGAAACGGGACTGTCCCGCGGAATCCGTGACAGTTGGGAGGTATGTATTGGGGGGCATATAAGGGACCTAACTACTTAATTGGGGCACAGAGGTGACCTGACTCCCACATAGGGGCACAGTGGGGCCTAACTACTATATGAATGCACAGAGGGTGCCTTACTACTCTATTGGGGGAATAAAGGGCACCCAAATACTATATGGGGTCACAGAGGGCCCTACTATATGGGTGCACTGGGGGGGGCCTTATTCTTTTATTGGGGCACAGAAGGGGACCTGACTACTATATGTAGGCACAGAGGGGACCTACTACTATACTATATGGATGAACAGAGGAGGCCTAATTACTATATAGGGGCAAGGAGGGGACCTAACTACTTTATGGGATACAGAGGGACCTACTATATGGGGGCTCAGAGGGCACTTGTTATATGTGGAACAGGGTGAACCTAACTACTATATTGGCTCACAGAGGAGGCCTAATGCTATCGATGCTGGAGCAAGGAAACTAATATGTTTTTCTGGCAGACTTTACACAGAAGAGTCATAGTCTGGGCTGGATGGTAAAGAAAAAGAAAAGTGAGCGACTCAGATCAGAGAAGACATGACCTGTGAGTTTAGGACCTGAGCAATGCCCCTGTTGAGGATGGACTATTGGGGGTGGTATTGGCAGGGCCGTTTCGATGACCGTGCGAGCCAGTCCACCACACGGGGTGCCGAAGGCGAGGGGGCGCCTGACAGCACCCGGCCACCCAGACCCACGGCATCATCGTCGGCACCCCCGCTCCACCCCCTGCGGCAGCCTCCACCCCCTTCCCTGAGGGCGGTACAACGCCCCCCCCCCTCCTCGGCACCGCCCCCTCCCTCCAGATCTCACCCTCACCTCCCACATCTGCCTCTCTTGATCTTTTCAGCAGAGGGATCCCCCAGCAGGCGCAGTAATGGGATCCCTCCGGACGGATGAGAGGAGAGGTCAGAAGAGAGGAAGGGCGGCTCCATGCCAGGATTAGGTGAGTATAATTTTTTTTTTTTACGTGTTGGGGCAATGCAGGGGGACGTTATTACTATATGGGAAATGCAGGAGGACATTATTACTATATGGGAAATGCAGGGGGACGTTATTACTATATGGAAAATGCAGAGGGACATATGGAGGGAGTGCAGGGGGACACTACTACTATATGGGAAATGCAGGAGGACATTATTACTATATGGGAAATGCAGAGGGACATATGGAGGGAGTGCAGGGGGACACTACTACTATATGGGAAATGCAGGAGGACATTATTACTATATGGGAAATGCAGAGGGACATATGGAGGGAGAGCAGGGGGACACTACTACTATATGGGAAATGCAGGAGGACATTATTACTATATGGGAAATGCAGAGGGACATTATTACTATATGAAAAATGCAGGGGGACATTATTACCATGGGGGAAATGCAGGAGGACATTATTCCTATATGGAAAATGAAGGGGGATATATGGGGGCAATGCAGGCGGACATTATTACTTTGGGGGCAATGCAGGAGAAAAGGCGGAATTATGACTTACAGATAATTCACTTTTCATTAATCCACATGACAGCACCTACACATGGAGGATGTCACCTTTGACCCTATCAGGAACAGGAAACACAAAGAGGTTAAAAGGGCACTTCCCACAATTCCCCTCAGTGTAATTATAACGAACCCATACAGGATTATACACCAAAAAGGGAGGGAAATATAAGGGTGCTGTCATGAGGATTAATGAAAAGTGAATTATCGGTAAGTCGTAATTCCGCCTTTTCAGTGCATCCTCATGACAGCACCTACACATGGAGACATACCAACTTAGACTTTTAGGGAGGGACCACTGCCTGGAGCACCTTTCTCCCGAAAGCCAGATCCTGAGAAGTGCCAATGTGCAACCGATCGTGCCTGTAGAAAGTGTGAGGCGAGGACCAGGTTGCTGCTTTAGGCTGCTGATCTTGCTGCCCATGAAGCTGCCGTAGCTCTTGTAGAGTGTGCTTTAATACCTGTAGGGGGATCCTTCCCCATAGAAGTGTAGGCCTCACAGATTGCCATCTTAATCCATCGAGCAATGGAAGTTTATGTCGCTTTCTTGACCTTGTTTGGGCCTTGGAACTGTATAAGAAGGTTTTCATCCTTTCTCCAGGTTTTTGTAGTATCTAGGTACTGTAAGATGGCTCGTTTAACATCAAGACGGTGAAAGGCTTCTTCTTTCTCATTTTTTGGGTTGTCACAGAAGGATGGTATCACAATATCTTGCGATCTGTGAAAATCTGTAACCACTTTAGGAAGAAACATTGGGTTAAGTTTAAATACTATCCTATCATCTAAGATGGTACAGAAAGGTTCCATGATTGTTAAGGCTTGAATCTCTCCCACCCTACGTGCTGTGGTAATGGCTACCAAAAAAGCTGTTTTGAGTGTGAGATATCTTAATGAGACTTCATTTAGGGGTTCAAAAGGTTCCTTTGATAATCCAGATAAAACTATATTTAAGTCCCATGGGGGAGAGAGATTTTTGATGTTTGGTTTAATTCTTGCCACAGCCTTAAAGAACCTTCTGATCCATCTGTGATCTGCGATTTGAGTATCGTAAATGCAACCTAGCGCTGAAACCTGTACTTTTAGCGTGTTGATAGAAAGGCCTTTGTCCAGCCCGTCTTAAAGAAAATCAAGGATCCTGGGGATATCTGGATGTAGCATGTCCGGAGGAAAGTCACCACACCATGATTGGTATTTTTTCCATTGTTTTAGATAGATGGAGGAGGTGACTTCTTTTTTGTTTTTTAGGAGAGTCTCTACCACTCTTGGCGAGAGGCCTTTGGCTGATAGGAGGGACTTTTCAAAAGCCAAGCCGCTAAATGTAGATTTGCTAGATTCTGATGACGTAGAGGGCCCTGGGTCAAGAGATCTTCCTGAAGAGGGAGCAGGAAGTGCTATGAAGATTACTGTGGTCTGACCTGACCGTATCTTCTGCTAAGCTTTTGGAATGAGCGGGAGAGGGGGAAACGCATACGCAAGCTTGAAACTCCATTCTTGTTGAAGTGCATCCAGGGCCATGGGGTGATCAAGGCGATTCAAAGAGCAGAATGTTTTTACCTTTCTGTTTGCTCTGGAGGCAAATAGGTCGACTTCTGGATAGCCCCACCTGTCTACTAACATGGAGAATATCTGGGAATTCAATTACCATTCTCCTGGAAGAACCTGGTGACGACTTAAGTAGTCTGCCACCACATTCTCTGTCCCTTTGAGGTGAACCGCAGAGATGGATGACACTTTCTTTTCTGCCCAGGAGAAAATTTGTTCTGCTAGGGATTGGAGTTGGGATGATCTGGTGCCTCCTTGATGTCTCAGGTATGCCACCACAGTTGCATTGTCTGTAAATATTTTGATGTTTTTCTGGATAAGGAAGGATTCGGCACTCTTCAGCGCCTCTAGCACTGCTCTCAATTCCCTGTAGTTTGATGACTGACGTTTGTGATTCTCTTTCCACTGACCCTGAAAATAGAGGCCCATGAGATGTGCTCCCCAAACCCATAGGCTGGCATCCGTGGTAATCTGAATGGTTGGTTCTTGATTCCACCGAATTCCTATTACAAGGTTCTTCTCTGTCATCCACCAGATAAGAGAGGATTTCACCTTTTGCGAGATTGTCATCTTTTTGTCCAGAGACAACGGAGACCTGTCCCAACATTGTAGAATGCTCTTTTGTAGAGTTCGGGAGTGATGTTGACACCAAGGCACTGCAGGGATGCAGGATGTCATCAGCCCAAAGAGGGACATTGCGTTTCTGATTGATGTCATGGTTTTCTTTCTGAAATCTCTTACCTTTGAGGTTAGAGAGTATACTTTCTCTTCTGGAAGAAATGTCACCTGGACTCGAGAGTCTAGGATCATTCCTAGGAACTTCTTCCTGGAGGAGGGAATCAAATCTGACTTGGCAAAATTTACTATCCACCCCAGGTCCTGAAGGCATTCTACCACAACCTGAATGTGCGCATTTAGAATTAGAGGAGAGGGGGCAGTAATAAGTAGATCGTCCAAGTAGGGGACTATGGTTATATCCCGTTGTCTCAGATGTGCCACCACCTCCAGCATAATTTTGGTAAATAACCATGGGGCGGATGAGATCCCGAATGGAAGGCACCTGAATTGATAATGTAGGGTCTGGTTCTCTGTTTTCACTGCAAATCTGAGGAATTTCTGGTGAGAGGTATGGATCGGGACGTGGAAGTATGCGTCCTTTAGGTCTATTGTTGCTAGGGCTGCGTTCTGATGTATCAGAGGAATAGTTGTTTTTATCGTCTCCATCTTGAATTTTTTGGGCCTCAGGAATCTGTTCAGGTATTTTAAGTTTATAATTGTCCTGAAGGTCCCGTTGGGTTTGGGGACTGAGAATAGATTGGAATAACGCCCCAACCCGATTTTCTCCTGAGGTACTGGAACAATTGCACCTAGGTGAATTAGATCTTCTACCCCTTACATTAAGCGATTCCTCAGAGTGCGGGATTGACATGGGGTAACCTGAAATTTTTTTTTGGGGGGGGACGAGTAGAGAAATCGATGAGATACCCCTCTTTCAAGATGTTTAGAATGAATCGATTTTTTGTCACTTTCTCCCAATTGGTGGTGAAGAGAGAACGTCGTCCCCCCACCTGAACACAGTCACTTATCTTTATTTTCGGAGGAGGGGGTTGAGGAGGAAACCTCTTCCCTTACCTCCTTTAGGGTAGGACCATCTGCCACTTTTTCCCTTTCCTTTATACTCCTGCTTTTTCTGGGTATAGGGACGAAAAGGTTTCTTATCCTTTTGTGCCTTCTTGTATGGAAAGTCTTTCTTTCTGTCAGCCGCCTTCTCTAGGATGTCCTCCAGTACAGGTCCGAACAGAAGGTTTCCCTGGAATGGAATTTGGCAGACTTTATTTTTAGATGCAATATCCCCATGCCAATGTTTCACCCATAATGCTCTTCTGGTGGCATTGGATAAGGCCGCTGATTTAGCTGCCATTCTCACGGATTCTGCCGAAGCATCAGCCAAGAACCCTGCAGCCATTTTAAGTAAAGGCATGGTAGATAACAGTTCTTCTTTTGACGTTTTGCCTGCCATATGATTTTCTAACTGTTCTAACCATATATATAGTGATCTAGCCACACTAGTGGCAGCGATATTTGGGTTTAGAATAGCCGTGGAGGCTTCCCAGGACTTGCGTAGAAGACCCTCCATCTTTCTGTCCATAGAATCTTTTAACTGAGTAGCGTCCTCAAAGTGTAAATCAGTTTTTTTGACAACTTTGGCCACCTGTACATCAATTTTAGGTATATTAGTCCATGACTCAGAATCAGCTTCATCAAAAACAAATCTCGATCTAAATTCCTTGGAAATTTGAAGTCGTTCCTCAGGTTCTTTCCATTCAGAAAAAATTAGATCTTTAATGTTTTGATGTATTGCAAAAACCTTTCTCTTTTTTGGTTTTAAACCGGCAAACATTGCGTCTTGCGCAGAAAGGGTTTGTTCAATATCATCTAATTCCATGAGAGATCTGACCGCCTTAATTAACGTGTCAGTATCCTCAGAAGAGAAACAGAATTTTCCTGGTTCCTTCTGGGAAGTACCCTGAGACGACTCCATAACCGCATCATCAACATTATCATCATTATTATCATCATCATCTTTGTTTTCGGTTATACATTCTGACTCTGAGTCTGAAATAGCCCATGCTTTACGTTTTTTAGCAGGTGGAGCTCTATCTGAAACAGTGGGGGACCCCGGCTGGGCCAGGGGTGTAACAGCTGAGTTATTAGGAACCAAGCCGGCCATAGAGGCCTGGATTTCCCGGCGTATTATGGCCTTTAATTCTTCTGAGACAGATACTTGTGCAGGAGGGTTCAGTTTTGCAAGGCAGATTTTACATAGCATTTTAGTATATACTTCAGGTAGTACAGCAGCGCATCCCACACAGCATTTCTCTTTGTCCCTTGATTTTTTTGGAGCCTCCATATCTCCCTATAAAGAGAAGGAGAAACCAATATGATAGGAATCACCCTGGAGGACTAACTATCATGTCGCCCTTAAATGAGTATTTTGTATCTCTACTCACTGAACCAGCTGGTGGGCTTCTCTCTGCAGCCTCCCCACGCTCCCCAGCAGCGTCCATCACAAAGCACAGCAGGACACAGTGGGTTACTTCCCTTATCTTATCTTACTTACCTTATCTTGTAGCTGCAGAGATTCAAATTTGGCGCCGAAATCGCGGTGCCGCGCCGCCTCCTCACTTCCGGGTAGCTGAGGACTTCCCCCGGCGTCCACGTGACGTCATCAACGTTCGCCCGTAACACGTGCACGCATCGGCGCCCGCATGCGCAGAAGTTTCCACTACCGCCAGGGGGAGCGCATAAACTCCCGGAGCGCCGCAGGGGGAGCGGGGACCGGAGGCACCCAGAAGATACGATCGACACAGGCTGATACCGGGAAGGACCCTTAGGCCGTTCCACAAGCCCCGTCCCAGGACCCGTGACCACACAGGATCACAGGTAACCTCTGTGTTCCTTGATCCTGTCAGGAACAGGAAAAACACTGGGGGGAATTGTGGGAAGTGCCCTTTTAACCTCTTTGTGTTTCCTGTTCCTGATAGGGTCAAAGGTGACATCCTCCATGTGTAGGTGCTGTCATGAGGATGCACTGAAAATTATTACTATGGGTGCCATGCAGGAGGACATTTTTACTATAGGGAAACGGCAGGAGACATAATTATTATATGGAGGGCAAACAGGGGGCATTATTACTCTATGAATGGCACAGGGGGCATTATTACTATATGGGGCACAGCAGGGGATCCTACATACAAGGGGTAACTCATGATGTTTTTGGTTGGGGATGGGCTATTTGTAACATGTATATAATAGCAACACAGAGTATTTCAGGATAGATGTATACTCTACTGAAATAATAAGTTGGTAGTAATATTGGGGGTGGGGCTGAAGATGGACTGTTTGCAGCAAAGAGTATTATGTAATCTGTATTTTCCCCAGAGATCAGGGCTACACATTATATTAGGAGATATTATAGCCGGATGTTTCGGCTCGTTGTTATAGTAACCGTCTAGTAACCTTTATAAGGACTTAGTGCAGCGAGACCCGGCAGAGGGTGAGGGTGTGTGCTGGGATTATGTAAGGACATGTAATATTACTGTGTATAAGGTAAGATGAAGGGTGAGGCCTCTCTCCTTGAGGAGAGCGCCATACTGACACAGGCCATGCAATGCTCCACTGTGAAAATATATATGCAAATTAGCTTGTTCTTTGGTGCCCCCTACTGGAGGTAACATACCCGTCCAGCACCATCTCCGCATCCAGTGCAGATCAGTGTCTGACCAGTGATCCCACTTTCATCAAATCCTTCAGCAATCGGTATTAGGGCATTTCCTATTAGTTCATTTTATTCTTTCAGTATAGGTGTAATGGCCCGTCACCAATGTGACATTACTGTGCTGTGGTACCTTCCATATTCTGGAAGGTTCCTTGTACTTCCTAGCACTGTTACACTGATATCTTCTGTGTTATGTTTTAAAGATGTCTTACTATTATTTGGCCACAAGATGCCGCCACTGAGTATTAGCTTATTCTTTTGCAGCACTTTAAAGCTAATAGGGGTTAATACATTGGTGTTTCTGTGTGATGTTTTACATGCAGAGGGTTATTGCCTACAGTCCCCCCTACCTGGCCTATCAGGGATTTGTTCTAGAAAGTTCCCAGCAATGGAACGTGGAGTTGCCTCACAGTTCCTTCACCAAAAGAGTCCCTGTCGTTATAACTTTCAAAATGTAACAGTAGTAACAGTAGATGTGATATAAAGCAAACTTTCAATTTACATTCATTATTTATTGTTTTAGTTATCATGGAGAACACGGCACTTCCTGTTTTCTGTCAGTTTTCTTTTTACTCAAAATACAGGAAACAGTCAGAAAACAGGAAGTCCTCTGTATCCCAGGCCGTCTGAGCGCTCACAGAAAAAAGTCATGTGCCTGATGGACACATTGAGCCGTGACTCTCGTGACTCTCTGTACTTGCCGGAATTCCTGTATTTAGTCTGTTATTTTCTACCAGCGCAAGTCAGAAAATCTGATTCCAGGAGACTGGACCTGGATACAGTAAGTATAGCTGTTATATAGCTGCCTTCAGGAGACTGGACCTGGATACAGTAAGTATAGCTGTTATATAGCTGCCTTCAGGAGACTGGACCTGGATACAGTAAGTATAGCTTTTATATAGCTGCCTTCAGGAGACTGGACCTGGATACAGTAAGTAAAGCTGTTATTTAGCTGCCTTCAGGAGACTGGACCTGGATACAGTAAGTATAGCTGTTATATAGCTGCCTTCAGGAGACTGAACCTGGATACAGTAAGTATAGCTTTTATATAGCTGCCTTCAGGAGACTGGACCTAGATACAGTAAGTATAGCTGTTATATAGCAGCCTTCAGGAGACTGGACCTGGATACAGTAAGTATAGCTGTTATATAGCAGCCTTCAGGAGACTGGACCTGGATTTCTGGTAAGTACAACTTTGTTTTACAGCATGATAACAACATAAAAAATAATGAATGTATATTGCAAACTTGCTTTATATCACATCTACTGTTGATTTAGATTATGAAAGTTATAACAACAGCGACACTTTAAGGTTACGCCGACAGAGTTCTGAACTGCCTAGACAGGTCCCCCTGTTAGCCCCCCAGCTACTCTGCAAGTCTCCTACTTAAACCTACTAAAGAGACTCTTACAAGTAAGACCTAACCTATCCGAAGCTATCCTCACATATCCCAAGTGGCCGTCATATTCAAGCACAAGCTGCTGTAGTCATACCTGCTCTTACACATAACCGTGTACTGTCTCTTTAAGAACTGTTCAGTAAAGCATCCAAGTGGTTAGGGTAACCGGGACTTTGTGGTTGATCTGCATCTACAACCCTTATAAAGAGTGTGTGACTGGGACCCGGGGGCGGTATATACCACTCACACCCCGGGACAAGTGGCCGCTCTTTCCACCAGTGCCCTGGCAGCTCAAAGGAAGAGGAGACGGCTACATTTCACTTCAAAAAGAGGGACGCCTACATGGGGGATATTATTTATGGGGGTGGGGGGGCTACCTATATCAGGGAAACTCCTAACAAGGGTGGGTGCAACAACAAAGGGGACTACCTGCAAAGGGGATATTATTTGCCAAGCAGGGTGCAACTACCGGTGGGGTGGGGGGCAACCTAAAGGCAGGAAATACCAACATGGGGGATTACCTACCTGGGAGAAATAATTAACGGGGGGACTACCTATAGTCATGATACTCTTTAATGGGGTGGGGGAGGCAGCTACCAGTGGGACAACAGTGGGGCTTTTACTTGCCAGGGGTAGGGGAAGCTAACTACCAGAGGACTACCTACAGGGGGAATACCTACATAGGGGGGCTACCTACAGGGAGATTATCTACCTGGGGACTATGTACTGTGTGGGGCGACTACCGGGGGGATACCTACAGGGTGGGACACCATACACAGGGGGACTACCTACATTGAGGATAATTTTTACTCGGAGGGCTAACTACCAGGGGGTGCCTACATGGGGGATAGCCGCCCCCTGTAGTCATTGGATACCATAGTAGCCACGTCCGTGGTCATGGTGTGACGGTATTGCAGGGGGTCCCAGTAGTCAGACCCCCATTATACATATTGTCCCAGCCATGGATTTTCCCCTCGTGCATATATAAGCGTCTATGTATCCGTACATCCGAGGCTCCATCCCAGATCCCCCTCATCTAACAGTCTGGTTTATGTCCGCCTTACGCCCACCTGACAGACTCCATTAAAGTTAATGAGGTCCATCGGGCCCCCCCCTGGTGTCCATCATACAGCAGAGACGCCTCCACCATCTTTTTGGCCGATCTCAGACCCCGTCCATGGATATGCCTTTTGTGATCTTTTCAATTAACTTTATTTATAAGACGATATGGACAACCCCTTTAAGTCATTGAAACGTATACAGTATAATTGGTATGAATGGTCCCAATTATTCTGTACGATGTGGAAGACTCGGACACAAGCTGTTCTGCAGCAGCAGCGGCGGCGGTCGTCCATCTTTACTGATATCAGACAGGATATATATTTCTAGGAATAACCGTCATGTTATATATAGGTCAGTGGCGAGGCCGGGGGGCTTGGCTCTCCATTGCCAGGCTGAGGGCACTATGCCCGAGCACAGCGAGGAGGTCTCCTGTGAGCAGCAGCTATGGCACCTCCCTCTATGGGACGGACCAGCAGCCAGTGTTGTTGTATATTACACTCCAGTATTACAGTCCAGGCAGCAGTCACTCTCAGGGCTCCGACAGACAAAGGTCAGAGGGATCCAGCGGAGGACAGTCACAGGGCGCAGGTCAGGAGCATGGATATTACTGGGGGGGTATATACAATGAGTGGATATAGCACGTCTCCTCTCAGCTGCTTTTTGTCCTCGCTCTTTTGTGTCTCCTTTTACCTCTCACAGTTAACCCCTTACTGGCCCATTCATTCTGCATCCTCCTATTCTCTGCACTCTACAAAGGATAGGGTAAAGATATGGATGTGATAGATACAGCGCCGCACATGGCAATGTCTTGTATTGCAGCTGGGGTTTCAATGGGGATTGCAGAATGCGATGGAAATTGGTGGCGGTAGTTGAATGGGGACTACAAGTCATAGCTGGTACACCGGGCAAATGCTGCGGTGTGATATATATATATATATATATAGTGACAGATATAACATCATTCTTTAAGGTTATATACAGTTATATATGTCCCATCCATAGAGACATATAGATGTATGTACACAAAAGTCCTGAGCTCTAACATCCCGGAGAATCCCTTTAAATCACTGTTTAATTGGGGGGACTACACTACATGGACTGACCATTGACTGCAATACACACTGTAATTCTTTATTACACCTGCGGGGGCGCTGCAGGGAAATGGAACCCTTCTTGTGGAGTTCCAGCACAGATTACAGCTGCAGGAAACCATGTGATCTGGTTATATATGGGGGAATCCTTACAAAGTGACTGTTCACAACCTCTATCCCCAGTGCGATTACATGAAACCCCTGAATATAGGGAGGATATTCGCCCCCACCATATGGCCTGTCTAATCTAGGGATCTATGTCCGGGGGTCCATCAATACTCACTAAGAGGCCCAAAGGGGGAGGGGGAGACTTCCTATAAGTGTTCTATGTGAGTAGCACATGGCGCCTGCCCCCGAGGTCTTCCTTTGTCTTGTGGTGCCATGGGGGGGGGGGGGGGGGGGGGGGGGGTCATTTAGCCTTTACATCATCTGCATTAGAATGTCCCATTAATAAAGACCCTGCAGCATTATAACTGATTACGGGTTAGCCGCAGCTTTGTTTTAGATGGTTTATTAGCCCCATTGTTTCTGGGAGGAGGGCAGTAACAGACTGTGTCTCAACCTCAGATGCCCCCTAGGGTACCTGCACCAGATGTGCCCCATAACATCTGCCACACAGGGTCTACAGACTATAAGCCACTCATGCCAACCATAGTACCGGCCATAGATGTCTCCCATAGTACCGGCCATAGATGTCTCCCATAGTACCGGCCATAGATGTCTCCCATAGTACCGGCCATAGATGTCTCCCATAGTACCGGCCATAGATGTCTCCCATAGTACCGGCCATAGATGTCTCCCATAGTACCGGCCATAGTTGTCTCCCATAGTACCGGCCATAGATGTCTCCCATAGTACCGGCCATAGATGTCTCCCATAGTACCGGCCATAGATGTCTCCCATAGTACCGGCCATAGATGTCTCCCATAGTACCGGCCATAGATGTCTCCCATAGTACCGGCCATAGATGTCTCCCATGGTACCGGCCATAGATGTCTCCCATAGTACCGGCCATAGATGTCTCCCATAGTACCGGCCATAGATGTCTCCCATAGTACCGGCCATAGATGTCTCCCATAGTACCGGCCATAGATGTCTCCCATAGTACCGGCCATAGATGTCTCCCATAGTACTGGCCATAGATGTCTCCCATAGTACCGGCCATAGATGTCTTCCATAGTACCGTATATATAGTATATATTCACCTCACAGGACTACTGGCGGTATAGTATATATTCACCTCACAGGACTACTGGCGGTATAGTATATATTCACCTCACAGGACTACTGGCGGTATAGTATATATTCTCCTCACAGGACTACTGGCGGTATAGTTTATATTCACCTCACAGGACTACTGGCGGTATAGTATATATTCACCTCACAGGACTACTGGCGGTATAGTATATATTCACCTCACAGGACTACTGGCGGTATAGTATATATTCACCTCACAGGACTACTGGCGGTATAGTATATATTCACCTCACAGGACTACTGGCAGTATAGTATATATTCACCTCACAGCACTACTGGCGATATTGTATATATTCTCCTCACAGGACTACTGGCGGTATAGTATATATTCACCTCACAGCATTACTGGCGGTATTGTATATATTCTCCTCACAGGACTACTGAAAGTGTAGTATAAAATCACCTCACAGCACTACTGGCGGTATAGTTTATATTCACCTCACAGCATTACTGGCGGTATAGTATATATTCACCTCACAGGACTACTGGCGGTATAGTATATATTCACCTCACAGGACTACTGGCGGTATAGTATATATTCACCTCACAGGACTACTGGCAGTATAGTATATATTCACCTCACAGCACTACTGGCGATATTGTATATATTCTCCTCACAGGACTACTGGCGGTATAGTATATATTCACCTCACAGCATTACTGGCGGTATTGTATATATTCTCCTCACAGGACTACTGAAAGTGTAGTATAAAATCACCTCACAGCACTACTGGCGGTATAGTATATATTCACCTCACAGCATTACTGGCGGTATTGTATATATTCTCCTCACAGGACTACTGAAAGTGTAGTATAAAATCACCTCACAGCACTACTGGCGGTATAGTATAAATTCTCCCCATTTACGCCATTGGGCCAAGTTCTCACAACGTAACTTTTGTATTAATCACGGCCCTTTTGCTGATTTGCAACAACGGCCATGTTTAATACAAAAGTTGTAATGTACTGCAGTCAGAGGGAATCCTGGCCGCAGTGTATATACATAGTATACACTCCAGCCGGGATCCCTAGCAGCCACACAAAAAACTGACATGTCAGCTTTGTGCGGCTGCTATTCATTGAATAGTCCGTCCGCACTCTCCATTGTGTGCTATGGTGCATTGGGATGCAGGCGCACACAAATGCAACCGCATCCCAATTCAACACAAACAAAGATCATACGGCCGGTACTGCTCTACCGGCCATGATGATCTTCACTGTCACCAGCCGTTCTTTGACCCGGCCGTAACGGTTGGTGTCTTACGGTGTGTGAACCCGGCCTTACTCTGGAGAGTCAGACAAGTTGAGCGCAATGGATCTATTTCTATGCAAAGTGTATAATAAGAACATGGTGCTTTGCATGACTCTTTGGAGCATTTTGCATGTGAAGCCGCAGACATGAGCTGAGATATATAGGACAGTAAGACTCTTCTTATCCACCTTTATACATGACCCAGTGATAGTAGTGAACTCCTATATATACACTCCTCTCTCCACCTTCATAACTGTCGGCCCTAGACGTTAAAGTTATTGTCCACGATTAGAAAGAAGCATGCTTCCTTCTTCCTTCCAGAAACAGTGCCACTCTTGTCCTCAGGTTGTGTGTGGTATTGCAGCTCAGTCCCATTAAAGTATATGGGACCTAGCTGTAATACAGCACACAACCTGAGCACAGGGGTGGCATTGTTTTTGAAAAAAAAGCAGCAACATTTTTTTTTTTTTAATCCTGGATAACTCCTTTAAGGTTTCCCTCAAATCAGATGAACTCATATTGACAGATATGGCTCCCAACCAAGTGGAGCAGATAGACATGGTGGGTGTCTAGCATAGGGCCTGATATGGACATTTAAAGGGGGTGTCATCTTTTTGTGGAAATTAACCCATTTATAGTGTGTTCTGTAAACCTGAGGGAAATGCATCAATTCTCCTACAGCGCCTCCGCAGGGCATATAAAGTACTACATAGTCCACAACTAAATCAATGTGCTGTCTGTATTGTATTCTTTGAATGAGTTCTCTGTGGAGGTACACGTTGCTGTCCTCTGTCAACTCCAAACCCTTGCAGGGTACAGGATCAGATTTCTAAAGGATGAAGCCCCTTTAAGGGAGTATGGTTTTTTTTAAGAATTCATGAGGGCATAAAGTCCTTCTCATCCCATATATAACACAGTGCCAGGAGTAGGACCCCCACAGATAACCTATCCCAAGAATAGTCCATCAATTTTGTAGTCTTAGAAAACCCCTTTAAGAAAATATTTTCTTTCAAATCAACTGGTTTTAAAAGTTATTAGGATTTGTATGTTACTTCTGTTTAAAAATTTCCAGTCTTCCCATGTTTATCAGCTGCTGTATGCCCTGCAGGAATTAGTGTTTTCTTTTTAGTCTGCCACCTCTGTCCATGTCGGGAACTGTCCAGAGCAGGAGAGTTTTTTTTTTTTTATGGGAATTTGCTGCTGCTCTGGACAGTTCCTGACCTGGACAGCAGAGAGCACTGTGTCAGACTGGAGATAATACACCACTTCCTGCATGACATACAGTAGCTGATAAGTACTGAAAGACTTGAGATTTTTAAACAGAAGGAATTTACAAATCTACATAACTTTGTGAAACCAATTGATTTGAAAGAAAAGATTTTCATTGGAGTACCCCTTTAACAGATACTGTAGATTTCTTAAAGGTTTTTTTTAAGACTACAAAATTGATGGACTAGTCTTATGGTGCGTTTACACAGGCAGATTTATCTGACAGATTCTGGAAGCCAAAGCCAGGAATGGATTTGAAAAGAGGAGAAATCTCAGTCTTTCCTTTATGACCCGTTCCCTGTTTATAGTCTGTTCCTGGCTTTGGCTTCAAAAATCAGTCAGATAAATCTGTCTGTGTAAATGCACCATTAAGATAGATTATCTGTGGAGGTCCTACTCCTGGCACTGTGTTAAAAAATTCCCTGAAGTACCCCTTTAAGAGTGAGCATAGCTGTTAAGAGTGTCTGTGGCTCTGGAGGACCTAACAAGTCCATTCATGACGCAGACATTTCATTGATTTGAATGTAAATTGTGTAATGCTTTGTTTGGCCTGTGGCGGTGCTGCAGAGAGACCACAGCAGGACAACCCGTGATCAGCAGTTACTGTTTGCTATGAGTAGATGATAGATGTATTGTGATGAGGAGCGGGAAGGGATTAGCCCAGAGATACAGAACTTGTAGGGCTGAAGTTTTTGCATTCTGTATGGGTTAGGCGGGGCTGGGTGACCGAAGCACAGAATATATTATTACAATGTTACGCCAATTTTATGACGTCTTTGCACTGATACAATACGGAATTCAGCTTGAGGTTTCATGCAGTACTGCCATGCCGCCACATTTCCAGATATTAACTGTAAGTTTGCGTTGGGTAAATATTTTCTACCTCTTTTATCTTAGACCTTGGGGGGGGGGGTTTATACTGGTGAGAACTGGTATTGGTCTCATTGCTCTACATACACCGCTACATACATGTTACACATAAATAACCACCATATAGGAATCATATACTGCCCAAATATGTAAGGGCATAAATAATGCCACCATATCATGTACCTAATAATCTATACCGCCCAGATAATCATATAGCGCCTCAATATTTGAGGCCATAAATAATACTACATAAGGTGTCCATAATAATCTATACTGTATTCATATATACTGCCCAAATATGTAGCGGTATAATGCCACCATAACATGTACCTAATAGCCTATATTGTCAATATAATCATACTGCACCTCAATATTTAGAGCTATAAATAATACCACTATATAGTGTGGAGAATAATCTATATTCATATATAGTATAGATTATATATACTATAGTATACTCCATAAATTAATATACTACCCAAAATGTAAATACCATAAATAATACTGACATAATGTCAGAATACCTCCGCCATAAATACCACCGCCATAATGTCAGTATACCTCTGCTATAAATACTACCGCCATAATGTCAGTATACCTCCGCCATAAATACCACTGCCATAATGTCAGTATACCCCCGCCATAAATACCACCGCCATAATGTCAGTATACCTCTGCTATAAATACCACTGCCATAATGTCAGTATACCCCCGCCATAAATATCACCGCCATAATGTCAGTATACCTCTGCTATAAATACCACCGCCATAATGTCAGTATACTTCCACCATAAATACCACCGCCATAATGTCAGTATACCCCCGCCATAAATACCACCGCCATAATGTCAGTATACCCCCGCCATAAATACCACCGCCATAATGTCAGTATACCTCTGCTATAAATACCACCGCCATAATGTCAGTATACCTCTGCTATAAATACTACCGCCATAATGTCAGTATACCACTGCTATAAATACCACCGCCATAATGTCAGTATACCTCTGCTATAAATACCACCGCCATAATGTCAGTATACCCCCGCCATAAATACCACCGCCATAATGTCAGTATACCTCTGCTATAAATACCACCACCATAATGTCAGTATACCTCCGCCATAAATACCACTATTACTTATCAGCTGCTTTATGTCCTGCAGGAAGTGGTGTATTCTTTCCAGTCTGACACAGTGCTCTCTGCTGCCACCTCTGTCTATGTCAGGAACTGTCCAGAGCAGGAGAGGTTTTCTATGGGAATTTGCTGCTGCTATGGACAGTTCCTGACACGGACAGAGGTGGCAGCAGAGAGCGCTGTGTCAGACTGGAAAGAATAGACCACTTCCTGCAGGACATACAGCAGCTGATAAGTATTTATATAATACTGATAAGTATCTAAGACTTGAGATTTTTAAATTGAGGTAATTTACAAATCTATATGACTTTCTGACACCAGTTAATTTAAAGAACAAAGATTTTCCCCAGAGTACTTCTTTAATATATACCTAAAGTTCACCTAGAGGGGAAGAAGAGCCCCTATTATACAGCTCCCCAAACCAGGACTCCGCTTCTGGGGTCCAGCTGGGCCAGGGCATTGCCACATGAAGAGGAGTCCCGTATGTTATTACTCTCATGGCCAAGACGTCTACAAAGATGAGAGGTGACAATGTAGACAAGTCAATGATGAGTTACGAGGGGTCCTCCATATTAGGGGCAGAGGGCATCCGACACACTTTGGGGGCGTGGCTCTCTGCAGTCTAATGTTGTTCTTGGAGATTTTACTCCAACCTCCTAGTGAAGACAATGACAAGGAAATTATTAAAAGTTCATGAGGCGACTTCAAGATACATCTCATGTGAACGATGGGAAACGCTGCCAGTGTTTTTGTAAGAATGAGGAAAGTCCGGTACTTACTGAGGGCAACCCGTCTATGACTTGGGGCACTGTGATAAGTCCATGGCCCAGCCTCGTACTTCTGAAGGGACTTTCTTAGGTTGTACACAGGAGAACAGGTTCTCTCCTTCATATCAATAAGTCATGTAGGAAGCCATATCCTGGCAATGTCCTCGTGTAGATTAGGACTATCCCTGTAAGAGATGTCCCATGATTGGAACTCCACTTCCCATAACTAGTTTAACGTGTTTTTTTTTTTTTTTTTTGCTAAATTGGACTGTCAAGCTAGTCACAGGATTCACTATGGCGCCTAATACCTGTAAGGTTGGTGCTAGATTCTTTTTAAAGTTTCATATCATAGATAAAACCTGTTTATATACTGCAGGTTGTATTCCTGGCCATATTATCTCTTATTACCTCACTAAAGAGACTATTCATGGAAATTCCTTTCTAAAAATGCTCAAAGACTCTTTTAACCTGGTGTCTTATTTCCTGTAATGTTTTACAGGTTTAAGCTATGCGCTTGTTTATCTCTTTAGTCCGTGTACAGATGCCATGCCATCCAGAGTTACAGAGGGGGAGTATGCAGTATCCCGCTGCTGACATATACATTGTGGTATTGTTGCAGTGCTGTTAGTGTGCCTTATTACATTTATTCTGTTTTATTGCCAATGTACTGTGCTATATGTTAGACACATGTAAACGTTGTAAACATTTGTAGGTGCATGTGGGGAAGGCCCATTACTGTACACTGCTACCTATACATGTCAATTGTGCTAGTTTGTGGGCGGAACCTTCCTAGCCCAGCCTTAATCTTAGATACAGAGCAAGATTCTAGTTTTTAATGATATGATTATATGTTACGTTTGATACGGCTGGGACGTGACGGCTGGTGTATCACCTCAAATCAGAGCTGTGCATGATTTTCATCTGCACACACTCCACAATGGATGTACACACTCTACAAATTACATATGGCAACCTGTCATTTATTCTATGTATCATATTTGATAGAAGGTGTAATGCCAGGTGGTGCTTCGAGGCCATGTACATTTTTTCTGTTCTGCCCACACAGTAGAGTCTCTATAGTGCTTCCTTCCCGCCGGCTGGGTTCTTTGTTCTCATTGATGATTCCAGCTGTGAGGGTTTTTCCAGCTCTGAGGACTGTGCAGCTGAACTCACAGTTCACTCTATGATCATAGAGATGATTGCAGGGAGGAGGTAGAGAGGACTGTGCAGCTGTAACTATATTGCCACACAGTTCTCTCTATGATCGTAAAGATGAGTACAGGGAGGGGATAGAGAGCACTGTGCAGCTGTAACTATACACCCACACAGCTCTCTCTATGATCATAGAGACAAGTCCAGGGAGGGGATTGAGAGGACTGTACAGCTGTAACTGTATTGCCACACAGTTCTCTCTATGATCATAGATATGAGTGCAGGGAGGGGATAGAGAGGACTGTGCAGCTGTAACTGTATGACCACACAGTTCTCTCTATGATAAAAGAGATGAGTGCAGGGAGGGGATAGAGAGGACTGTGCAGCTGTAACTGTGCACCCACACAGCTCTCTCTATGAATATAGAGATGAGTGCAGGAACAGAGGTACAGAGGGAACAAAACTGTGCACTTTGCCTTTTTAACAATGGGAGAGTCATTGTAAGTGTAGTCAGGGCGCCCCGGGTTTAAGGGTCTAGTTATACCGCCACGACACCCCAATATACCAATATACATAGGGTTTGGCATGAATGGCCCCAGATCTCCAGCTCTAGTATTGGAGGATCTCCTTATTGTTATACACCAGGGTGCGGCTGCGGCTCACCTGTATACAGTGCCGTAACTACCAGGGTCGCAGTGGTCGCCGCTACGACCCGGCCCGCCACAAGGAGGGGCCCGCAGGGCCCGCTGGGCCCCTGAGGCCCCCCCTCATCAATCACTCTTGTGACCGCAAGCATTGTTTTGCTTGCGGTCACAAGAGGCCGCCACCATCCGCCCCCGGATCATGCGCTGCTGCCGGGGGTGTCAGGTCCTATACCCGGCAGCGCGTGCATCATAGAGTTCCCTGTGTGCCAGGTCCCAGCACAGGGAACTCTATGATGCACGCGCTGCCGGGTATAGGAACCGACACCCCCCGCAGCAGCAGCGCATGATCCGGGGGCAGATGGAGGCTCAAGAAGGAGAGAGGATCGCCGGGGGAGCTGTTGTTAGGTGAGTTGTGTGTGTTTTGGGGTTTTTTTTACCTTTTTTTTATTTGTTTTCATGAAGGAAAAAGGGAGAGGGGGGTCATTTATAAGGGGGGGGGGGGGGAGGTGGCCATCTATAAGGGGGGGCTGAGAGGGGATCATCTATAAGGGGGGGCTGAGAGGGGACCATCTATAAGGGGGGGGCTGAGAGGGGACCATCTATAAGGGGGGGCTGAGAGGGGATCATCTATAAGGGGGGGGGGCTGAGAGGGGACCATCTATAAGGGGGGGCTGAGAGGGGACCATCTATAAGGGGGGGCTGAGAGGGGACCATCTATAAGGGGGGGGGCTGAGAGGGGACCATCTATAAGGGGGGGGGCTGAGAGGGGACCATCTATAAGGGGGGGCTGAGAGGGGACCATCTATAAGGGGGGGGGGCTGAGAGGGGACCATCTATAAGGGGGGGGGCTGAGAGGGGACCATCTATAAGGGGGGGGGGGCTGAGAGGGGACCATCTATAAGGGGGGGGCTGAGAGGGGACCATCTATAAGGGGGGGCTGAGAGGGGACCATCTATAAGGGGGGGCTGAGAGGGGACCATCTATAAGGGGGGGGGGCTGAGAGGGGACCATCTATAAGGGGGGGGCTGAGAGGGGACCATCTATAAGGGGGGGCTGAGAGGGGACCATCTATAAGGGGGGGGCTGAGAGGGGACCATCTATAAGGGGGGGGCTAAGAGGGGACCATCTATAAGGGGGGGGCTAAGAGGGGACCATCTATAAGGGGGGGCTGAGAGGGGACCATCTATAAGGGGGGGGGGGTTGAGAGGGGACCATCTATAAGGGGGGGCTGAGAGGGGACCATCTATAAGGGGGGGCTGAGAGGGGATCATCTATAAGGGGGGGCTGAGAGGGGACCATCTATAAGGGGGGGGCTGAGAGGGGACCATCGATAAGGGGGGGCTGAGAGGGGATCATCTATAAGGGGGGGGGGCTGAGAGGGGACCATCTATAAGGGGGGGCTGAGAGGGGATCATCTATAAGGGGGGGCTGAGAGGGGACCATCTATAAGGGGGGGGGCTGAGAGGGGACCATCTATAAGGGGGGGGCTGAGAGGGGACCATCTATAAGGGGGGGCTGAGAGGGGACCATCTATAAGGGGGGGGGGCTGAGAGGGGACCATCTATAAGGGGGGGGGCTGAGAGGGGACCATCTATAAGGGGGGGGGGGCTGAGAGGGGACCATCTATAAGGGGGGGGCTAAGAGGGGACCATCTATAAGGGGGGGCTGAGAGGGGACCATCTATAAGGGGGGGCTGAGAGGGGACCATCTATAAGGGGGGGGGCTGAGAGGGGACCATCTATAAGGGGGGGGCTGAGAGGGGACCATCTATAAGGGGGGGGGCTGAGAGGGGACCATCTATAAGGGGGGGGCTGAGAGGGGACCATCTATAAGGGGGGGGCTAAGAGGGGACCATCTATAAGGGGGGGGCTAAGAGGGGACCATCTATAAGGGGGGGCTGAGAGGGGACCATCTATAAGGGGGGGGGGGGTTGAGAGGGGACCATCTATAAGGGGGGGCTGAGAGGGGACCATCTATAAGGGGGGGCTGAGAGGGGACCATCTATAAGGGGGGGCTAAGAGGGGACCATCTATAAGGGGGGGGCTGAGAGGGGACCATCTATAAGGGGGGGCTGAGAGGGGACCATCTATAAGGGGGGGGCTAAGAGGGGACCATCTATAAGGGGGGGCTGAGAGGGGACCATCTATAAGGGGGGGCTAAGAGGGGACCATCTATAAGGGGGGGGCTAAGAGGGGACCATCTCTAAGGGGGGGCTGAGAGGGGACCATCTATAAGGGGGGGGGGGGTTGAGAGGGGACCATCTATAAGGGGGGGGCTAAGAGGGGACCATCTATAAGGGGGGGCTGAGAGGGGACCATCTATAAGGGGGGGGGTAAGAGGGGACCATCTATAAGGGGGGGGGGCTAAGAGGGGGACCATCTATAAGGGGGGGGGGCTGAGAGGGGACCATCTATAAGGGGGGGGGCTAAGAGGGGACCATCTATAAGGGGGGGGCTGAGAGGGGACCATCTATAAGGGGGGGGGCTAAGAGGGGACCATCTATAAGGGGGGGCTGAGAGGGGACCATCTATAAGGGGGGGTCTGAGAGGGGACCATCTATAAGGGGGGCATCTAGCATCTATAGGAGGGGGGAGAGGGGGCTATCTATAAGGGCTGGCATCTATAAGGGGGAGAGGGGGCCATCTATAAGGGGGGATACACAGAGGGGGCATCTATAAGGAGGCTACATAGTAAGGGGCATATACTTTAAGGGGGGGGGGTTACACAGAGGGGGACCATCTATAAGGAGGCTACATAGAGGGGGGCATACACTGTAAGGGGGTCACATAGAGTCAGCCTACCCACTAAATGAGGGCATAAAGGGGCCAATACAGATGTACAGTGTGTAGAAAAATGAGGATGGTGCCAGTGTGAGGAGACTAATATGTCTGTCTGGCAGATTCTGTGGATTCGTGGCTCGGAGAAGTTCTCATAATGGCCCAGGACGGATGGAGAAGATGAAAAGGGAAGAACTCCGATCAGAGAAGACTTCCCCTGTGAGTCACCTGATGTAACTGCACTGTAATGTATATGGTGTATAGAACCTGTGTGGAGCTGAGGCTACCTCTATATGACTGGATGCGGTGATACGTGTACAGTGGATGTTATTCAGTAGCAGCGGTGGTGTTAGTCAGTATGTAGTGGTATTACTCAGTAGCAGTGGTGGTGTTAGTATGTGGTGGTAATAGTCAGTAGCAGTGGTGGTGTTAGTATGTGGTGGTAATAGTCAGTAGCAGCGGTGGTGTTAGTCAGTATGTGGTGGTGTTAGTCAGTATGTGGCGGTGTTAGTCAGTAGCAGTGGTGGTGTTAGTCAGTATGTGGTGGAATTATTTGTTACTTGCTATCTGGTACTGTGTTTTATTGGTCTCAGTATACTGGTTTTGGTCAGTAACAATGTGGTGGTGATGGTAGTGGTTGTGATGTGGCGGTAATATTTCCTTCCTATATACTGGTAATATTGGTCTCAGTATACAGGATTTGGTCGGTAACAGTATGGCGGTAATATGTACGGTGATAATATTTTCTCTTCCTATATGCTGGTGTTATTGGTAATATCTGTCTTGGTGTGTGTATGTGTATATATACCAATAGCATCACTTGGTCGTGAAAGCAGGGGGGGGGGGGCCCAAGTTGACCTCTTTCACCAGGGCCCAGGAGTCATTAGCTACGCCCCTGCCTGTATATATATATATACCTGACAGGTTGGTATAATGGGTGCAGTAATGAGCCGCTCCCAGGTCTCCCGACGCTGCAGGATTTCCAGAGAAGATCCCAGAGGTCTCCGCTATTATTGTGTCCAGGATCTTCCCCCTCCGCTGCCACCATCGCTGTGTGCTGACACCCGGCAGAAGCTTCTTCCTTCATGTACTGATGAGAATTACCTGTCAGACTAGAGATCTCCTATAGGGCCCCTGGCTGTGGGTCCTGTGGATGTGAGTCCTGCTCCTCATGGGGGAGAAGAACTGCTCAGGGGGCTTCTAGTTGTGTCCGGCCTCCAGCTGGATGGGACATCTGGGAGGAGTATCGTGTTCTGCCAATCAGCTTCAGGGATGTGTTGTCGGCAATGCTGATTGGCTGATATAATATATTCCGTTGAGTGACAGCAGTAATGGGTGACACAGGCCTCTCTGCTGCCACCAGTGTTCATGTCAGAAACTACAGGGCTGTCCAAGCCCTGCCCCCCCCCCACTCCTCAGCCAGCCTTGGACAGCCCTGCATATGAGCACTGTATGGGGGTATTATGTGAGCGCTCTGTGGTGTTATGTTAGCAGCATATGGTGGTATTATGTGAGCACTGTATGGTGATATTAGTGAGCAGTGTATGGTGGTATTATGTGAGCACTGTATGGTGATATTAGTGAGCAGTGTATGGTGGTGTTATGTGAGCACTGTATGGTGGTGGTATGTGAGCACTGTATGGTGGTATTATGTGAGCACTGTATGGTGGTGGTATGTTAGCAGCATATGGTGGTATTATGTGAGCAGTGTATGGTGGTATTATGTGAGCACTGTATGGTGGTGGTATGTGAGCACTGTATGGTGGTATTATGTGAGCACTGTATGGTGATATTAGTGAGCACTGTATGGTGGTGGTATGTGAGAACTGTATGGTGGTATTATGTGAGCACTGTATGGTGGTATGTGAGCACTGTATGGTGGTGGTATGTGAGCACTGTATGGTGGTGGTATGTGAGCACTGTATGGTGGTGGTATGTGAGCACTGTATGGTGGTGGTATGTGAGCACTGTATGGTGGTATTATGTGAGCACTGTATGGTGGTATTATGTGATCACTGTATGGTGGTGGTATGTGAGCACTGTATGGTGGTGGTATGTGAGCACTGTATGGTGGTGGTATGTGAGCACAGTATGGTGGTGGTATGTGAGCACTGTATGGTGGTGGTATGTGAGCACTGTATGGTGGTATTATGTGAGCACTGTATGGTGGTATTATGTGAGCACTGTATGGTGGTGGTATGTGAGCACTGTATGGTGGTATTATGTGAGCACTGTATGGTGGTGGTATGTGAGCACTGTATGGTGGTGGTATGTGAGCACTGTATGGTGGTATTATGTGAGCACTGTATGGTGGTATTATGTGATCACTGTATGGTGGTGGTATGTGAGCATTGTATGGTGGTGGTATGTGAGCACTGTATGGTGGTATTATGTGAGCAGTGTATGGTGGTATTATGTGAGCACTGTATGTTGATAATATGTGAACACTGTATGTTGGTATTATGTGAGCAGTGTATTTTGGTATTATGTGAACACTGTGTGTTGGTATTATGTGAGCAGTGTATGGCAGTATCATGTGACTGCTGTATGTTGGTATTATATAAGCACTGTATGGCAGTATTATGTGACTACTGTATGTTTGTATTATATAAGCACTGTATGGTGGTATATAAACGTTATGTTGGTATTGTGTGAGCACTGTATGGCGGTGTTTACTGTTGCATGCTGCTTTTTAGTACAGTGACTGCAGTGTATATCATTATACTTGAGTTAACTATGTATACCAATGTGGCCTATGTATACCAATATGGCCAATGTATACCACTGATGTTATACTTTAAGGCACTATATGCATACCTCCCAACCGTCCCGGATTTCGCGGGACAGTCCCGTTTTCGCGGTTCTGTCCCGCGGTCCCGGAACGGCCCCCCGTGTCCCGCATTATATGTGGCCCCACCGAAAAAAACAATAAACCAGTAACTCACCTGTCCTCCGGTCCCAGCAGCTCCTCTCCCGGCAGAGCGCGCATTCCCGTCATCCTCCGGGGCGGGCAGCAGGGTATACAGACACTGACTGTGCCGGAAGTGACCTGCCGCCTCCATCATGAATCACTTCCGGCACAGTCAGTGTCTGTATACCCGCTGCCCGCCCCGGAGGATGACGGGAATGCGCGCTCTGCCGGGAGAGGAGCTGCTGGGACCTGAGGACAGGTGAGTTACTGGTTTATTGTTTTTTTCGCTGGGGCCACACTAATGGGGGGATTGGCTACTCTGTGGGGCGCTATATGGGGGCATAGGCTACTATGTGGGGCACTATATGGGGGATTGGCTACTATGTGGGGCACTATATGGGGGGATTGGCTACTATGGGGGGCACTATATGGGGGATTGGCTACTATGTGGGGCACTATATGGGGATTGGCTACTATGTGGGGCACTATATGGGGGCATTGGCTACTATGTGGGGCACTATATGGGGGATTGGCTACTATGTGGGGCACTATATGGGGATTGGCTACTATGTGGGGCACTATATGGGGATTGGCTACTATGTGGGGCACTATATGGGGATTGGCTACTATGTGGGGCACTATATGGGGCATTGGCTACTATGTGGGGCACTATATGGGATTGGCTACTATGTGGGGCACTATATGGGGATTGGATAATATGTGGGGTACTATATGGGGGCATTGGCTACTATGTGGGGCACTATATGGAGGATTGGCTACTATGTGGGGCACTATATGGGGGCATTGGCTACTATGTGGGGCACTATATGGGGATTGGCTACTATGTGGGGCATGTATGGGGGATTGGCTACTCTGTGGGACATATATGAGGGGATTGGCTACTATGTGGGGCACTATATGGGGGCATTGGCTACTATGTGGGGCACTATATGGGGATTGGCTACTATGTGGGGCACTATATGAGGGGATTGGATACTATGTGGGGCACTATATGGGGGGATTAGCTACTATGTGGGGCACTATATAGGGATTGGCTACTATGTGGGGCACTATATGAGGGGATTGGATACTATGTGGGGCACTATATGGGGGATTGGCTACTATGTGGGGCACTATATAGGGATTGGCTACTATGTGGGCACTATATGGGTGCATTGGCTACTAGGTGGGGCACTATATGGGGGCATAGGCTACTATGTGGGGCTCTATATGGGGGCATTGGATACTATGTGGGGCACTATGTGGGGGATTGGATTCTATGTGGGGCGCTATATGGGGGGATTGGATACTATGTGGGGCACTATGTAGGGAATTGGACACTATGTGGGGCACTATGTGGGTGATTGAATTCTATGTGGGGGATTGGGCACTATGTGGGGGCATAGGCTACTATGTGGGGCACTATAATGGGGGATTGGATACTATATTGGGCATTTTTGGTGGGATTGGATACTGTATAGGGCACTATTCAGTCAGCAGCATGTGGTGACTGTAGGGGAGTGGCTATGGAGGGTTGCTATGGGGGCGTGGCTATGGAGGGTTGCTATGGGGGCGTGGCTATG